>NC_060270.1:85537954-85837954 GCF_021613505.1 Equus quagga
TTGGGGAGATAAAGCAGAAAAGAAAAAAAAAAAAAAAAAAATGGGAACAAAAGATTACTCACGGGCCAAACTTTAAAAAAAAAAAAAAAAATTCCTCTTTTTCTTCCCCCAAAAAGAAAGTTTAAGCGCATTTTAATCAAGGAGAAGAAGAAATATCATTTTTTTCTTTTATTAATTGTAACTACAGACATTATCGTTAATAACTTAACTGTAAGTTATTAAATGAGAGAAAACAGATTTGTTCTGCTTTGATAATCATCAAATTCTAGAGCTTAGGACAGTGATGGCTGTATACTAGTCATTCAATAATATTTCTTGAATAAAGAAAGCATAAGCAAACGTAATCATACTCCTTTAAGATTTTAGATTTCACAATTTCAGTCATAACTGTAATTTTTTTTGAGGAAGATTAGCCCTGAAATAACTGCTGCCAATCCTCCTCTTTTTTCTGAGGAAGACTGGCCCTGAACTAACATCCATGCCCATCTTCCTCTACTTTATATGTGGGATGCCTACCACAGCATGGCTTTTGCCAAGTGGTGCCAGGTCCACACCCAGGATCCAAACCAGTGAACCCTGGGCCACCGAAGCGAATGTGTGCACTTAAACACCATGCCACCGGGCCAGCCCTATAATTGTAATTTAAAGTTCAGAATGCAGCTTTACGTTACTCTTCCTCCTTGCTCATATCCCGTCTCTCTTTTTTGTCACTTTTTCTTTAAAAACATTTTTCATTTTCCTTCTTTGCCTCCACTATCAATGCCGTTTCTCTACCTTGATGACCCATCCAAATGAGCACACTAACCTCTAGCTGCCAGCCTCAATTCTAGAGTTTCACCATTGATACTCTCTTCTACACCAGCAAACCACACTCTGGTCAGTTGCAGTGAATTCAATGTAAAGAGCCATTAGTAATCATTACTAGTAAAGAGGGACCAACGTTTGCAAATAATCTAGACACAAACACACAAATATGTATTTATGAAAAGCATTCATATCTTAAGGCAAGTAGGTGAGTGATGTCTTTACCCTGTTTCTAAATATAAATAAATTTATACTTTTATAAATATATAAATGTAGAGTAGATGTATCACTCTTACTTGCTTGCATTTGCATTTTCTCTCAAGAGAAGAAGCAAAAGGAACCAAATTGCTGTCAGAGCAGCAGGAATTTACCACAAATCCAACCTCTCTTATCTCTGTGACAGGAGACCTTGGTGGGGATGTGTGTCTCTTGGAAAACTTCTTTGTCATAGATGTCACAATGGAAAAATATTAAAGAATTGTTGCTAAAAAATACTTTCAGACTTTTCTTCTTAATGAATTGCTTTCATCATAGCATACTCCAGATTAAAAACTAAATATTTTCTATTTCTCACAGTATTAACTTTAAATATCTCATTTTCCTTTTAAGGCTGTCAGTGTACTAGTCCTACTCTGACCTTTACAGCATTACTTTCTAACATCCTCACAAAACTCATCATTCGTACTAGGCAAACATCACTCAATGACTAATAAACAACCCACTAATCATTCTGGATTTTAAAACTTGAATAAAACATTTCTAATCATCTAACTTTTATTCCCCTAACAATTTGAAATCTATCAAACAAAGTCCTTTTACTACCATGAAGGTCTGCATTGAGCCCTCCCTCTGACTTGACCTCCTCTGAGGTTTACTGAACGTTTAATTAGAATCTTGCACTGTTTACTCTTATTCCATATGTTTCAGTTTTGTCATCATTATTAAGGTGGAAGATGTTTGACAGCTAGAGCCTTAAATTATACTTTTTCTCAACTGTTCCTTTTCTCTAAGTTTTCACACTTGCTCAGTTTACAATAAGGATTATTTTTGAATCAATTTCTTGCATTTTTCATTTACTCAGTGAACATTACTCAGTTCTTTTATTTTTTCTTAAATCTAATAGGTATAAGCTATTTTCTTAATAGTTGTTATTGTGGAAATAAAGTTATTTCAAAGCACATTAGGAACTTAATAAACAGTTTACTAACACTTGAAAATAATAACCCTTAAGCCTGTGTTCTAAGCTCAGGAATTATACCCATCGAAAGGTTTCAAAGATTCTAGTAAGATGAAACAATCCATGCATTTGGCACATAATAGGTGTTCAGTGCACTACTGCTGAATATTAAATTTAAAAGACTAAATATTAGACAACATAGAATGCATACAAAAACATCATAACTAAAAATAGAGGAACTCATAATTTTAATCCTCTTAAAAAGTGTTTAGTCTATGTAAGATAATAGAGGCCATGTAGATATGAATCTCTTTACTCGTACTTTAAAAGTCATATAGATCAAAAAGAAGAGAAAATAAAACCACTCTTAATCTGCAGTTACATATAAGCAGGAAATTTAAAACACTTCAAATGTTGTGTAAGTAGGGAGGGAAATACCCCAACGAGGACAGTCAATTCCAGTTTATGCTGAAACGGAGTCTGTGGGGAAAAAGGAGAAGAGAACAGGGTCTAGCAGTTGGAACACAGCCTCATTCTGAGAAAGAGATTCTCAGAACTCATAAGGACGTGTTTGAAACTTGGCACAGGAAAGGACTAGCTACTCTGGAACTGAAAGACAGAGCTTGAAAGGGCACAGGACCAGAAGTGGTCCAGGAATGCCAGCCTTGGGAAAGCATCATTTCTAGGGGAAAAAGAGGTAACTTGAGAAAGAGAAGTCTCCCTGAATGCCGGGAAGGCAAAGAATAAATATTCATAAATGTATGTATATGCGATATCCTGAATCTGAAATTTAAAATATCAGAACTAAAGTGAATTTTAAAAAGGAAGTTATGATATGAGTTGACTGAATTCAGTTAGGAAACCGAAAAAAAAAATCTCAGAAATGATCACTAAATCCAAGTTTCCCAAAGGAGGATAGATTTGACTTAAACTATACTAAAGAAAACTTGATAACATCACAGAGACAACAAAGAAAACAAAAACTACATAAAAAGGGCTAAGAATGAGTAGAGAGAACATGCTGAATATAAAAGATAGACAGATGATTCAATATATGTATAATTGGTTTCCTTGAAGAAAAGAAAACAAAAAGTAGAGAACTAATATTTAAAATCATAATGCAAGAAATCTTTCTGGAAATACAAGAAGATCCAGTTTAATATTTTTAGCCTACATGCAACTGGGAAAATTGACCCAGAAAAACCAACATCGAGCCAATGATTCCCTCAAGTATTAAGACTATCCAAAAACATGGTTAAACATTCAAGAACTCAGGGAACGCTGGATTGGAGTCAAGTCCTTCCTGAGGAATCTCCTAGGAAATTTATATATTCAAAAGACAATTGGCAAGAGCTTGCAAAATAACTAATGATGAGCATCTACTGTATTAATTTCAGATTTATTACCAAAATAAAAGTGGAGTCAAGCTGAAAGAAAAGTATATAAATATTCTATGTCCTGACAAAATAGAAACACCTCAATTAAAATAAGGACAAAGGAGAGAAAAAGATAAATTAGAATGAACTCACTGATTGTTGCTTTGAACTTTCTTCTACAGGCTTGTCTTTGGTAGTAGTATTGTGAAATAATTCTAAAACTATTTTGTGTGGATTGTAAGAAAAGTTAAATGAGGGAATAACATCGATATTCTTGAAAATCAGAGTTCACACTGTGAGAAAGGGAAATATAAATGAGGTTGGAAAGGCGAGAAAAACCTTGCGGTTGGATTTGAATTGGGGGTATCAGTATGACCTCGTAATTAGATAAAAAAATCCCACAAATCCCACAAATGTGTTTGCATGCATGTTTTCTAGCTCTTTCTAGCCATTCGAATGAGTCTAAAAATAATGATACTCTGACAGTAATTAGCATACTTAGTGCCCAGATCTTGGCTTCTAAAAAGACTCAAGACTCTGGAGAAATGCTGATTTCAGGTCAGGGAAGTAAAAGTGCCAGCTTACAATGGAGTATATTTTGGGGCCAGAAAATCAAAGAACTTCTTAATGGCTGGTGGAAACATGTCAAAAGATCAAAGGAGCTAGCTTTCCCTAATTGAGCAAAGTTTTCTAACTTTTTATTGATGTATGACAACAAAAACAGAAAAGTACCAACTTAATAAGGGCATTTCTTGGTGCATTTTCATTATTAGAACACAGTTTTTTTTAACCAGAACAGGATTAAGAAATAGAACATGATAAGAACACTAGAAGCCACACTCATACAGTATCTAGAGCAACCACTCTCCTGACTTCTAACAGTATAGATATATTTTGTCTGTTTTATAACTTCATAAAATGGAATCATACAGAATATATTCTTTTGTGTCAAACGTTTTAATTAGTATTATTTTTGTGAGATTCATCCATATTGTTGTGTGTTGGAGATCGCTCATTCTGATTGGTGTATTGTAGTCTCTGTAAGTACATATCACGATTTAAATTTTGGATGATTGAAGTATAAAAAAATTGTAAGACATTGAATTTTTCAAAGTCCTTAAGCCCATAGTGACGCTCTAAAAAGGTGCAGATAGGAGTGTGAGCTCTTTGTTACATAGTTATGAAAGCAAATAAATGTAAAAAAAAAAAAAGATAGAATAAGAAAATGGCCATACTGTAACCATCAGTGTAATAATTTATTCAAACAAAGATCATCAATGGATCTAGAATCATTGAATTGGGGAGCAAGTTATTCATATAGTTTCAGAGTATTAGTCAGCATACCATTTATTAATAATAAAGAAAAAATGACAACCTTACAATGGAGAAATCTTGCCAAGTCTCAACCTCAGAATTATCAATATTATGTCTCACAACAGAATGTATGTATGTAGTATTCTTGCCAAAAATTTATAACCTGAATCTAAATATGATGAAACAGTCAGACAAATACAGATTGTGGGTCATTAGATAACACAATTGGTCTAGATATTTAAAAATTACCAATGTCATGAAAATAAAAAAAGTAGGTTTGAGGCTGCTATTCTAGATTAAAGAAGACATAACAACTAAGTGCAATTTGTGATTCTTGACTGAATCTTGGAACAAGAGCAACAAAAAGCTCTAAAGACAATATTGGGAAATCAGGGAGATTTAAGTACAGAGTATTTATTAGATAAGATTATTTTGTCACTATTGAACTTCTTGGGTGTGATAATGGTGTTTTATTCATGTAGGAGAACATCTTTGTCTTTAGAAAATATTTAGCTGTGGAGTTTCAGGATGTCTGCAACTTCCAAATGTTTCCCCCCTAAAATGTAATACAGAGACGGAAACCAAATGTGACTGTTGAAAACTGGTGAATTCAGATGAAGGTATATAGGTATTCACTTGTACTCTTCTTTCAATTTTTTTGTAGATTTGAAAGATGAGACCAAAAGGAATAATATACATTTTTCTTAAAATTTTCAAAGATTGAAAATTGTTTAAAAAATTCAATGTAGTAAAAAATACAATGAACTACTGATCAATTTATTTCTTTTCATGGTTTATGTATGTAAATCCAAAACATTTGCTTATCTGATTTCTGAATTTCAGTTCTAATTTTAATTGACTCATGAGTTGGGATGTATTCATGGAAAAACATTGTTTTACAATTTAAAATAATCAAATTTTTATTATATGTTGATCATATTTTCCTCCTTACATATCAACAAACGTATAAGCCACTATTTTTCATGGTTCTGGGTACACGGTGTTTTCAAAATATTCTTTTGGGTTGAAATTTGACTGAGTAACAAAACAAATGAAATAAGACTGTGTAACAACTTTGATCTTATATTGCATTAGATCTTCAAATATTACTAACCATGATATTAGCTAAAGCTTGCCAAGGAAATTATAACTTGTTTTATAAAAACAGTCCCTCTACCACACACACCCTAAATCCCCGATATTATTTACAAAAAAGGCAAACAAATCTTTTAAAGATTGCCAATTGGATCATGATTTTAGTAAGCTCTGTCAAAAAAAGGGCAAAAAGCATTTTAGAAGTATTAAATAACTTTAAGTGATAGAAACTACAATTCACAATTTTCATGTGACTAGTAATTGACTTTGTCTAATTTAAAACATAAGTAAGAAAATAAATGCAATAATTAATTCCTATAGCTTCCTTCCCATGGGATTAAGAAGACATTTTTTACCTAACATTTATGATCCTGTATTCAATGGATTATTCGAAATTAGTATGGAAAAACTAATAATTTTATAAATTTACCTGTACACTTTTGCTTTTAAATGAAAATGGAAACTTATATAAACCCCTATGTAGATATTATAATAATACATATTGTATATTTATCTCCCAGCGATGATGGTGTTATTGCAAATTTGAGCATCCACACTATGAAAAAATACCATCTGAAGGCTAGCAGAATATGCCACCCCAAAATATGCCACTTTGGCAAAAGAATTATTTTGAGCTACAGGCACATAAAAACAGCAGGTACAAAAAGGGCACTCTGCCCTCCCCTTTTATTCCTAAAAGCAGGAGATGAAAATTCCTTGTGAGAGATGGCCTCCCTATTCTAGGTGGAAAGACATATTCTTATTACCAGAAACAGGGAGTCGAGACAAACAGAATTCTGTAAAAACGACCTTATTAAAATAATTCTTATCCTCATATATTTTAGTTACTTTTCCACCTAATGTAAAAGAATTTACATTTTGCCCCTTGTTTGGGTCTATATTTTCTCATTAGGATTTACATGTCATGTAAAATTTATATTAAGTAAATCTTTACACTTTTCTCCTATTGATCTGCCTTGTGTCAATTTAATTCTCAGGCCCAGCTGGAGACTCTCTGAGGGTAGAGGTAAAGTTTGGCATCTCCTCCACATCATTAGTGCACCTGATAGAGAAATATTCATATCTTAATATTTGTCATATGTACTTTTGACAAAATTCAGTCTTCCAGTTCACATATAGACTTGCTGACAGTGTTAGCATATAGGTACATAAAATTTTCTCTTGTCTTCTTTTTTGTGAAATATTTACTTGAGAATATGATTGATATTGATGACTATATATTTGTTTTCTATCATTAGCAATTTATCATATATAACATACATCTCATAGTATCTCTGAAAGTTAGGGGCAGGAAGGATATGTTGAGGCATTAAGTAATACTTTCTTTACATCAATAAACGATATTTTGGAAATTATTCAATTTAATAAAGTTATGGTTAAATCCTTCCCATTAGCATTTGTCCTCAGAGAATGAAAACAAAGTCTTATTAATTTACAGTGAAGCCCTTAACAAGTGTAGTCTATATCTGAGTCTTTACAGAGAACTGGGATACTTGCTTCATTCTTATAAATTAGAAAATATATATTTATTTGTTAACTTCTTTTAGAAGGATATGTGAATAATATAAGGTCTTAACATTTTCCTATTTTACCAACCAGAAATAACTCATTTTCAGAGAATCTGATATGACAATTCCCTGAAAGCCCCAATTCTTTAAACTCTGACATAGCTAGAAATTTTGGGCTCCCAATAGAAATATTTGTCTTTATTTTATGTCATTTCCAAATATCCACACCATTTCTTTGACTTTAAAGATTAATTATTTATATTTTTTGTCTTGGAGCCAAACAAGCAATTATCTTTAGAGTGTCAGTGGTATTAGAACATGACAGTAAATGAGACCATTTAATTTGCCTAGGACTGGAAAAATAGTGAACTCAAAGTAGCCCCTGTCCAAATAAGAGAGAGAAAATATTTAGTAATTGAGAGATATAAGAAGTGTCCTCCATATCAATTCATTGCATTTCCATCAGGAGAAAGAATGTATGACAGATTGCATAGTTTCTCTCTACCTTCCCAAAAGTTCATTTCATACGGGCTGGTACTATTTCTATTAGCTGTAGGCACTCCATTATTTTTCTCGTCTTCTTAACTTGGAATACTACCACAATATTGACACTATCACTTAAACAGAGCATGCTGAGCCTTAGGTGAATATGATAAAAAAAAATAAGATTGTGTGACACAAGTTACTGTTCCCTACGTTTGCTTTACATATGCATTTGTCATTATGGGAGGGCAATTTAAAGGCTGTGACAAGTATTCTCCTCTCCAAATTACAAATGTCTATACCTCAAAACATGACTTCAAAATTCAATTAAAATCATAATTACTTTATCAAGTTACAGTTCTCCCACAAAAATTAGTATTGAATCAAGTTAAAACAGCCTTTTATTCCATTGGAAAGTAAAATCTTTCTATTTAAAAAGCTATGTAAATTAAAACAAGAAAGAAAAGACAAGACATATTTTCATCTCTTAATGGAGACTTTTAAAATAAATTTAAAACTTTTCAGTATAATTCAAAGTTGCACTAGCATTAAAGTTCCTTACCAACTTAAAGCTTTCTCACTAACTTCTGTATAATCAAAGCTGAAATAAATTAACATGGAGCTTTCTTTAATATGTTGTCGAGTATGAAACACTTTTGTTCCTTATGAAGAATTTCCAAAACTTTGGTGATAAAGAGACAAAGAGAATCTGTTTTCATTCTAGGGTAGCAAAGACAATTACCTGCCTACTATTTCTATTCCCAGCCATTGGGTGACATTGCTTCTGGGAAGTGGAGCCCAGGAAGGGATTTCATTTCTGAGCCATACTTCTATCCATGTATGACTGTTTGACTAGTTTTGGCAACTGAGATATGAGTGGAAGTGAAATGTTACTTACTTGTAGTTCAAGTTAATTAAAAAGCAAATCTGCCTTCTCCATTGTTCTTCTCTCATATTCAGGCTATATGACAGAAGTTTGGGACTCCAAAGGAGTCAAAACTACAAGAATACAGGTGCCTGAATCACTGAATCACTGTGTGGAGTACAGCAACCAACTGGCCAGGGACACCCACATTTTACCATCACAAACTTCTAATTTGTAAATTCCCTGAAATTGAGGGTCTTATTTGTTATAGCAGTTGATGATGCCCAAACTAACACATATGAGGTTCAGGAAGTTGAAGGGCATCGGGTGTTGAATGGGAAGCTTTTTCTAATTTTGGGGGAAAGTTGGTGTTCCCACTGAGAAATGCCTTTGGAACTCTCCATAAAAGTGCAGGTTGAAGCAACAGAAATATAGAAAATGCTATTGACCAGTCACCCTTAAAATAAACATTTAAAACTAGAGTCATGTACCTGTGCTTATGATACAATTTATTTAGACATATTTTTTAACTAATATAAGAAGAGAGAAGAGTTCCTTACTCTTTGGCATATGTCAAAATTTGTTTCGACATTCCCTCAAGTGTTTGCATTCTTAAAAATAAACTTTCCAGCAAACATCTCACTTTTGGAACACTGGTAAAGACAAAAAATAAAATAATTTGCACTCTTAAAGGTCTTCTCACATCAACTTCTTAAAAAATCAAATAGAGATTTTTTTCTTCTCACACCTCTTTAGAAAGTTCCTCTAGGCTAGAAGCTGTAGAGCACAATATGGCTACCAGCCAGATTCTTCGCCACAGCCTTTGAGTGGGTTAGGAAGACAGCAGAGAGCTCAGATGGAAAGGAATTCAAACAACAGGCTATTTCTGGATAAACATAGCTGTAAAGGGCTTCTTTTTCTCAAACAGTGAGTAGATTCTAAGATACTGGTAGAGAAACCCTAGAACAATTGATGAAGTTTCTAAAGAAAGAAAAAGTAAATAGGACTAACTTTTAACAAGACCATACTAAATTAGACCGATAGATAGATAGATATAGAGAGATAGACACATAGATAAAAGGAAGGATGGAAGAAATATAGGAAGAAAGGAAAAGAAACAAAAGTCTTTACCTGTTTGATACATTTGAAAATAAAGTAATATTTCTTGTTTTGAGGTTAGACAAAGTTATATATTAAGAGTAAATAAATAAATTAATTAGTAATTAAATTAGTAAATAAAATTAATTAGTAAATAAAATTAGTAAATAAATTAATTCTCTTTTTTTAACTTTCATAGTATCTTCCTAATTAACGAATGATTTAAATAAAAATAGGGCAAATGTATGGAAGTTCTAAATTTTAAGTAATGGGCAGTCAAATTATATTTAAAAATAGGAATACTACTTTATCTTAAAATCTTTTGGGAACTTTTCTCTCAGGTTTCTGGAACAGAGGGAGCTATCTATTCTTGAAGGTTTATTTGTCCCTTCCTCCAATCCCTGCCACACTTAGGAGTCTTAATGTGTGCTAGGCTGTATGAAATAAAAGCCAGTCCTCCAAGTGCCCTAGCATCATCACCACCCTTCTTTAAAACACTTATTTTTGGGGAAGAGAGTACTTACATCAATATATGTAACTAAGACATTTCTCTGTTTCTGTATTACCTCTAAAGTAAATTATAAAATTAAAATTCTAAAAATAGATTCAGCTCTTTCAATATTATAACACATCAAAGGATTATATTTATTTACCTGCGTAATATCTGAATATTTATTTTGAGCAAGAAATATCATTACTTGGTAAGCATTCTCATACTGATTAGCAAGGAAATGGATATCATATTATACAAAAAGTTAATTAAATATTGATTTTTTTAAGTTTTAGCCCATAACAGGGATATGATTCTAATACCTGAAAATTTACATATGTAAATAACCAAGTTCTCAGCTATGCCATACAAAAGATGAATTGGTACATAAAAAACAGGAACTTGATATAAATATTTATAAAGTGAACACATTGCCAAAATGTGAACCAAATATATACAAAAATACATCAATATTTCATAGTGTTCAAAAGAAAATTTTAATAAAATCAGTTTATTTATGAGTTAAAATTAAAAATGAATATCTTTCTTTGAAACTCTGCATAAAGTACGTAAAATTTAAGTAATCTCTGTCTCTCTACTTAAGGTCTTTATCACAGAATTATTCACTAGATGTTATCACTAATTGGGAAGGAGAAAGCATTTGGAATGGTTATTATCTTTCATTCCTACACACAAGAGGGCTATCAGTACCAGATATAATAATTCAGCTTTCTTTTCAACAGCTGTCCAACATAAAAAAAATAGGAACCTGGGATAAAACAAAAAGCCAAATACCTTGCCAATTGTCTTGGTTAGTAGACCAAGCCTTTCCTAACTATAATGATGATTACCAGAGATAGAAGAAGCAACTTAAAATGAGTATTTTAAAAATTACTTTATACATATAAAAATTTATCTGATAACTCTAGAACCATAACACAGCTCAAACTGGCTAAAACAAAATTTTAAAAATAATAGTAAGCTTTCTTTTTTTTTTATTACAACAGCAATATGTGAATACTGGCTATTGTAGAAAAAAACTCAAATATAAAGTTATAGAGTTAAAAGTGTGGTCTCTTTCTAAAAAATGTGATTATACATAAACAAATTTCCTTTAAGAGATCACATTTGTTAGCTGCTTCTATTTCCTTAAACATCCTATACTTTCCCTTCCTTCAGTGGAAAACTTCACTTTGTGCTTCACTGAAAAATTAGAATTAGACTAGAAATGCTGTCAAATTCCAACTACTAAAACTGCAAACTTCCCCATATTCTCTCCACTCTCCCTTTGATGCAATGAGGAAATCCTCTATGTTCCTATTAAGGGTCAAGTCTTCCTCTGAGCTCTGAATTCTCACCTCATTCAGATTCTTAGTCATTCTTGTGTCCTCTGTGTCTAAAAGCTTTGGACAACAGGAATGCACCCAAAATATTTGAAAGCATAAATATGTGAAATATATGTGAACTAGTAAGTAAATAAAAACTCTATTGTAAAAAAAAATCTAAATATGATTATGTCATACACTATCATACAAAAAATAAATTTATAAGCAACAAAAAACTAATGACAATGTGACAATATCTTCAATCTTAGTAAAAAATAGGGAAATTCAATTAAAATCATAGTGAGACTTTTTGGGGGGTGCCCATCCAATCAGAAAAATTAAGTTTGATAGATTTCAATATTGGTGAGGTTTTGAAGAAATAGTTATTCTCATACACTGCTGACTGCAGCATGAATTTGTACGGCATTTTTAGCTGAAAATGTGGCAAATGCATCAATAAGTTAAATGAACATAGCGTATGACCAAACAGCGAACTCTCTTGGGGTCTCTTGTATAGATAGTCTTGGTTGCAAATAAAAGTATACATTTAAAAAAATAAAAGTGAATGCATCGTGGTGCATCCACACTATGAACTACAATGCAAAAATTATGAAGATAACTTATTCTCCTTTTGATTCAAGATGGAAGGTTGAACAAACTGAAATGAAATATAATTTCTGAGCAACTAAAATTTAAGACTTAACAAAATTAGTTATTCTTGAAGGTGAAAAAGCAAAAGAATTGTTGAAATTGTGTGGAAGAAGAAGAAAGAAGGTAAAGATGACTATTTGAAGCATACAGAACAAAAAAAATGTATAGGTTTAATATATTTTTAAAGGTTTTAAAGTAACTGATAAAACAATTAAAATTTTAATTTTACTATCAAAAATTATGAGGAGGAGGAAATGGAAAAAGTGGGGCAAGAAGCTACATCTTCATATTTTAGATAGGGACTCAACCTGGGTGTAAATTTAAATAGGAGCATTATTCATAGCTATATTACCCACTAGAAAAACTCAAATAAGAAATGATTGTTAATGTTTGTCTCTGGGGAGTGGGCACGGAAGTTGAGAAAGAGGCTGTTACTTTTCATTATGAATCTATCTGAGGTATTCATTCTTTTTATCATGTAGAGATATTCTTTGAAGTAGCAGTACTCTTAACAGCATGTAACAACTGAGTCATCCACCATATGTGCCATGTTTCTGCCAGCATGGGGTAGGGATGCCTGCCACCGTGCTCTGTCCCCAAACTCTGTAGGATGGGCACCCTAACCCTCTCTGCATCCTCACTGAGGCCCGCACCCATGCCTTCACTTGGAATGGAGGGTGATAGCAGAATGCAGATCTCCCCACAACTGCATCACTGGACAGGCAGGCTGGGACACCAAGGAATAAAGAGCAGGTACCCAAGAACACAGGGGGAGGTCGGATTGCACGTGAACTGAGGTACATATTCTATAATCTTACCAAGCTTCACTTACAAACACAAATTAATGGACAAAATTATAAAGGGTTTCAAGATTGTCACAACAGAAAATTAAACCCCAAGTCTGGGGTGATCCAAACACAGGGTCCTGTATGGCTGCACTGGTCACAAGCCCATGAAGCCTGCTCTGAGCACTGATTGATTGCAGTCCTAAAATGATAAGACTTGTACCAGGACTATGGATTTTCTAGTTTTGGAGTACCAGAATCTCAGAGCTAAGATAATGTTCACAGAAAAAGATTGTAATCTTAGTTTTGTAATACCCAATTTGTGGTTGTATTAAACATACTATAGGCTTCAAATCCCATTGGCTCCCAGAGAACGAGTTGATAAAGCAAAACACTTGTAAACATGAGCCCTAAACTGGCTCTAAGGTGGTGCCTGTTAATAATACCTCAGATCAGGCTTTGATACTGAAGGAAGCATAGAAAATCACGAATATAATGTTTGTCATCTTGTCACTATACAAGTCAATCAGTCGATGAGACAAATGAACTTTAAACGTATGAATAACAAAGGTGGCAAGTGCTCACTTAGTAACAATCTGACCAGAGGCATCATGGTTAAAGGACAAAGCTACAAAAACTCAGCTTGCTTATGGTTAAATTAGTTGGACAAAAAATGATACACTTCCAAACTAGGGTAATGGTCCACCTCCCCATCTGAAGGTCAAATTGATAGTGACATATTAATAAAGCTATAATACTTGTAAAATCTAATAGTCCCACTAAGTGTTAAAGGACCACTCCAGCCAGTCTCAAACTGAACAGGTCAACAGAAGGAATCATTTTTCTTAAGATTTTCAGAAAGATATATTCATAGATCAACAGCATGCAATTATTTGTTCCAATATTCTTTGTGTTTATAACAGCACTATGAGAAAACAAAGAAGGAGCGGAAAGGAGGGATAGGAATAGTGTTCTTAATATCTTTGAATTAAGGTAGGGAGAAAAATGAAGGATTTAAAGCAGAAGAAGCAATTTCACTAGTTCGGTAGAGTTAAAGAAAATTTTAAGCAATGATTCAAAATTGTCAAGCTTTTTAATAGGAAATATTCAATTCTGCCCTTCAGGGATTGCATCTGAGCAATTCTAGGAAGAAGTTAAATATTAAAAAGGATGATAAGGATGATGAAGCAATTAAAGTGAATTATTTTTTTTTTTTTAAAGATTTTATTTTTTCCTTTTTCTCCCCAAAGCCCCCCAGTACATAGTTGTGTATTCTTCGTTGTGGGTTCCTCTAGTTGTGGCATGTGGGACGCTGCCTCAGCGTGGTCTGACGAGCAGTGCCATGTCCGCGCCCAGGATTCGAACCGTCGAAACACTGGGCCGCCTGCAGCGGAGCGCGCGAACTTAACCACTCGGCCACGGGGCCAGCCCCGAAAGTGAATTATTTTTAATATCAATATTCTCCAAGCCCCTACTTGCTCAGAATCGATTAAAAAGAAAACAAACAAAATACCAGCACTCATAAAGAAAGTATTTTCTTACCAAATCTAAGCTGATGTTTGATCTTGTCTACATGGACGTGTAATCTTACATGACAAGAAGAAAACCGACCACTCGCTATTTCAAACAACCAAATTGCTTTTCACTTCAAAATTTTAGGTTTAAATATTTATATTTAGCATTTGCAATGAGAGGATTCTCATCTGAACCTTTATCTACTTCTTTAAAAATGTATAATGAGAGGGCTGGCCCGGTAGCTCAGGGGTTAAGCGCTCACGTTCCACTTCTCCGGTTCGGATCCCAGGTGCGGACATGGCACCGCTTGGCACACCATGCTGTGGTAGGCGTCCCACATACAAAGTAGAGGAAGATGGGCATGGATGTTAGCTCAGGGCTAGTCTTCCTCAGCAAAAAGAGGAGGATTGGCAGTAGTTAGCTCAGGGCTAATCTTCCTCAAAAAAAAAAAAAACAACGTAAAATGATATCATCAAGGTCTAAGGTAACTTTTATTTTTTTTTAAAGATTTTATTATTTCCTTTTTCTCCCCAAAGCCCCCCGGTACATAGTTGTATATTCTTCGTTGTGGGTTCTTCTAGTTGTGGCATGTGGGACGCTGCCTCAGCGTGGTCTGATGAGCAGTGCCATGTCCGCACCCAGGATTCGAACCAACGAAACACTGGGCCGCCTGCATCGGAGCGCGCGAACTTAACCACTCGGCCACGGGGCCAGCCCCTAAGGTAACTTTTATTTCATGACGCGGGAACTAGATCTAAGAAATGTGAAAGGTCTAAAGAACCTTTGATTAGACACATTAGAAGGTTACATCCCAAGCAAAAATATTTGCTTCAGTGATAATGCAATCGACTTTCCACATTTTTTTTCTTTACTTTTACCCTTTCTTATCAAACTGCTATACATTATTTTAGAAGATAGACTTTCCCTGCATTTCATGGACTTGCTATCAGACTAATCTTTTAAACCAACTCGTGCTAAAATGGTAGCAGCCAATAGTGTCTGACTATATTTATCATCTGTTTGGAATGTTATAACCTGAAGTCACCATGAATGGGAAAATGTGGAATATGTTTAATTTTCCTCAAATTCCCTTGACCCTGCAGAGGAGCTTATTGTCACCAACCCCACTCCTAGACCCATGTTCCATAAAGTATTTTAATTTACAAGAGAAAGTAATCATCTTTGAGGTCACACCAACTTGGTGAATAGGAAATCAACTGAACAGTGATTCATCAGAAAACAAAATTTAGCTGAAAATATATCTGGACTGATTGACCAGCTCAGAGAAAGCAGTTGATAAATTTTACAAGGTCAATGTGTTATGCAGCTGTAAGTAACTCATTATCAACTCAGGTTAATATGAAGTTTTCATATTAAATATTCAAATTGTTATTTGCTTATGAAATATAATTTTATGAAGTATATCAGAATATTGTTTTTAAATTGACCATAATAGCAGCCTGGTTCATTTTGTTATCAGTGAAATTTCTTATAAAGTATGAATAGAGAAGAGACAACAGAAAATTACAAAATAGAATCATAAAGAATGATGACAGGCTTTTTCTCTTACCAGAGATGGGTTACCAATGTTAGAATTGCTATTGGCATTGGGGCATGGCTAATAAGAGAGTGTGGAGCAGAAATTAAGAATTGTTTAAATAGGGAGAGGAGTACATACACTTGACAAGGAAAATGTAAGGCAGAAAAAATGATGTAAGCTCCTTGTTCTCACTCTGTGAGCTACTGATGGTACATTCTTTCTAAGAAAATTCTATGCATGGAACAGACGATGGAGAAACATTAGTGTTTTGGTGTCACAGTTTTGGTAGAACAGATATTACCAATGAATGATTACAAGCATCCGTAGGAGAATCCTTCAGTGTGGATCATCAAGGATCAATGTAGCCAGGTGACAGGTTTACGACCAGGTAAGCAAATACAGGCAGAGTGGGTAACTTTTAGTTTGAGATTGACATTTGGAGACCTAGGGACGGGAGACAATTATCTCAACTCTTCTCTTTTCTCAAACCATTGGTTTTTTTGTCCAGATGAAGGAATTTAGGATCAATCTAGGTCAAAGGAAGAATTGAAAGCTTATGGTAAAGCAAAGTAGGGATATGACCATACGTTCTGTGGTGTCCAGTAAAGAAGAGTATCTGTTGCAAGAAACCACTGTTGATGAAGGTACATGACCTAGGTTAATGAGTTCCTGTCTCCATCACTACGTTTCTGTAGATCAACGAATAAGGGATAAATTCATGTAACACAAGAAGATAAACAGACTGGGGGCTTTGCCCCAATTAAAGATGTGAAGAAAATCTCTACAAACTCTCTGAAAAGTTAATATAGTGACATCATGCCATATATTTAGAATGTCACTGAGGTATGTAGCTGGTTATCACAATTGCTTAAACATAGAATATTGTCTAAGTATTCCTACTTTTATGGTTATCATGACAGCTAAATGGGTAAGGCTACAACTTTATTAAAAATATTGTTAGTGTTTTTTCCCCTTGGGAAGGACAATTTCCCCCAGAAAAAGCAAACACACAATTAAACATGTTAGTGACATATAAGATAAGTTTATGTATTTTAAGAATTATACGTATGACATGATCTTCTGAGATCCGACACTGAAAATGGATAAGTTAAACTACTTTTGACCTGAATAAAGGGAATCTGTTTCCTCTAATTATACGCAGTAGGTAACAGTTATCTTCCTAGACTGTTCATCTTCATAAATAACTTAGGTCTGATAAGTCTTCATTTCGTGGACTTTGTAGTAAAGCTACTTTTAAGATACAAATGTCCTGGTATCCAAATAGGTCGTCTTTGGAATATGGGCCCAGCATGAATAACCCCCAATATATCTATCACACATAAGTATCTGGCCACAGTGAGAGAATGACATTTAAAATAAGTCAAATTATATTTAAGATTCTTTCCTTTAATAACGATAGCGTAAAGTATTCATCCTTGTAGGTTTTTTCCTCCAATTTCTATATGTATCATACTTTTGCCTTTACCCTTTCTTATACATTCTGCCTCCAACTTCAAATTGTTCAGCTCACTCGTGCCAATATTAGTGGATAGCTCATGCTAACTTCCCCTTTTGCTGCAGAAGTTGGTTAATATCAATGAATCACTTATTATTAACATGTGGGGTAGATGGTGGGTTCTTGTCTGTGTAAAATTGTACTTCTGTTTTGAATGAACAGGAATGGCATTCAACAATTATTCATACTGGGGAATGCCATATTGAGCACACTCTCCTTCGCTTATCAGGTGCTACTCCTATGTCTCAGGGCTTTGCCAGGGATATTGTGTTGTCTCTGCCCATACTCCTTTACTGCACTCTGGACATTATTACTAAATTTATTATTTTTAAAAAATAGGTCTTTCATGTGCCAGTGAGGCAATTAAATCAAAAGCAAGAGACTGATTGAAAGCGAGGTTTGTAAGCCTTGGTTGTACAATCTATCTGGGGTTCTTCTAAATGAGATACTCTTCTATAGCGAAAAGTTAAATTTTAGCTTTGCCCATGGCAGAATGATTTCGCTAAAGATTCTTATCCAAAAAAATCCACCGTCACTTGTCACAAAGCCATATTCACAATTGGTTATACTTACTATAGGAATCAACTGGAGTTACCAAAAGCCCCAATTGTGTCTTTCTTGCCATTTTATGTGAACATTAACTTCTCAAAACAACCAATCTATGAAAAGATTTAGGTCTGATTTTCAGCTACAGCAAGGAACTCTGGTATAGTACCAGTTAAAAACTGAAGACATTTTTCCTCTTATCACTCTCCTTTTTCTATATCATGGAACTTTAAAGATTTGGCCATACCATGAATTGGAAATTTAATCAACTCTGTAGTTATTTTTTAAACCCCAAATGTCCTCATTTCCTTGGGGTGGGGTAAATCCCCCCAGAATTTGCATCGACTCTGCCTAAATAAGTGGTCAAAATTTTCGCCTGATTTACTCTCCTGAACTCCATAGGTACTGTGCTCCCTCAGGAAGAATAGAGTATGTCTTACATTACATTTAAAAAGAGAATACTATTGTTACTTCCAAATTATACACCAAGCATTTTTTCTGCATATCCCTCCCAACTTTGTGCCAGCTTCTGAGTCAATATGGTGACCTGAGAAACCAATCTCCTTC
Source organism: Equus quagga (assembly GCF_021613505.1). NCBI lineage: Eukaryota > Metazoa > Chordata > Mammalia > Perissodactyla > Equidae > Equus > Equus quagga. The sequence goes on from NC_060270.1 coordinate 85,556,631, forward strand.
TTTGTCCCTGAGCAAAGGCTGAAAGAGTCAGGCACAAGTTGGTAGAGAATATTGAGGTCCTGCAGTCTGGAAGAAGCCTGGGGCCCAGTTAAGCAGCACGTCAGCACAAAGACTGTGCAGTGACTTTTAGGCCATCTGCTCTGCTGGGGTGGGAGGGACTGAATGAAAATTTTCACCATGGCTAAATCCATTCTCTGAAGCTCTGTTTCTGAGATGATCTGATCTTTAAACGAGAATTGGAAAAACTATATATACATATATAAGCTTATTAGAGACAGGAATAAAGGTTAACGACCTACAGCAAACAAAAATTTCATGAAATTCTGGAAGACAGAAAGGAGACCGAAGAACATAGAGAAATGAAGCTGAGTGGAAAGTTGAGATCAAAGCCTGGGTAGAGGGGATGATAGAAGAGGAGGGAGCTTGCTGACACCCCCAAAAAGGAGAAATTTTGGATTAGGAAACAAGAAGTAGGGCGGAGACTAGGAGAAAAAAGTGAGGCTGAAAACAAGGTAATGATTTAAAGGCTGAGTATTTCATCCCCAAATCTACTTTTGTATATTGTATATATGCAGAGCTATTGACTTGCCAGCCAGACAGAGATATTTCCTTCAGGAGAAAATCAGAAAAACACTTAAACATTTAACTGGAAAGAAATTAAGAAATTTATAATAATTGAATAATATAGGAAGAACTAGGGAAACTGGTAGGCTTTGGGCACTGCAGAATAGAGCCTCTGTTAGTATGGCATTTCCAGGCTACTGCACAATGCTCAGTTGCCTCTCAAAGCTTTCTAGTCTATTATACTGTACTCAGAAGTACCCAACCCCCTTGCAATTTGCTTTCCACTACTTGTAATAATGTATAAGCAAGGATTACCAAACATTTGAATAAAACCTATAGCATGAAAGAGAAAGAGTGAGATAACTAATAGTAAAACTTACTTCAGAGGAAATAAATATTATTCCCATAAACATCTAAAAAGACATTGTATTAATAAGAATGTTGCCTTTCAAACACAGTTCTGAAATTAGATAATGAGTATCATCATTCTAATTATTTGTCAGTTCTTCCTGTTTCTACTTCTGACTTTGTGTGTTTTTCCAGAGAAAAATCATGAAAGAATAGCAAGGTTTGGAAAAGTAAACATGAAACTCAGGAGCTGGAACAAGGAGAGAACTCTTCTAATTAGGTACACATACGATGACATATTTGAAATGCTTGTGAGTTGTAAAGAATAGGGCTAATTAGACCTCTCTATGTGGTTTAGGCTACAAGTCACTGAAGAGCATAGACCACGCCTAAAATCTTTATATCTCTAGGGTTTATTTAGCACTGTGACTATCACACTTTACATAATCATTATTATTCCCATAAACATTAATTATTTGTCATTATGGTATAAAGAAGTCAAGCCAAACAATATATTCTAGTCTAATAATCAAAATGTAAACAATTCCTAAATAATAATACATTGAAGCAGAACACGCTGTTAATTCTTAAAAAAGTAAATGAACATAAAGCAGAACTCCATAAGTTGCCCTTTTAGTAAGAAGTTTGCTCATTTCTGCAGCCAACTTTGCTTCTTCTCATTAGCCTATCATGCAGTCTTTAGTTAGTGGCACATCTTCACCACTAAATAAGACAGCATATGCCACTTCAATCTTCAGTGTAACATGAAAATGCCATTATCTCTCCTTCCTACTGATATTTGCACAAGCTGCCTGAAGTGGGCACCTTACCCTTTCCAGTCTTCCATTCCCCACCCATCTGTTTCTAGCCAGTTTCTATCCCCTTAGCCTGGCTAACTACCTACGAGTCATCATTTACATAGAACTTTAGATAGTCTAAGTGTTCATGCAGATTTCATAGCATCTATAATGCTATTTCAATAGCTTTTTCCTGAGAAAACTACTCCACCGCTCTGTAAGCTCCCAGAAGTCAGTGGCCATGTCCATGTTGATTATTCCACACTCTGAACACTCAGTACAGTGGTCGTCATAAAATAGGTTCCCAATAAATATATGCTGAATTGAAATTAAATATTTTCATTGGATCTTATATACTAAGAAAAAATTTCCTATCAATCAATTGCTTGTTTAGAAGTGTATATAATTGCCAACACAAGCTGGCAAAGAGCAGAAGGTATGACATTTTTAGTCAGTAGCTGTAGCATGTGTCATGGAATTGGCAACTCACCTGTGACTCCTCATGAATATACACAAAAGAACACCAGAGCACAGATGATCAATCATTTCTGTGGTTCTATCAATACAGATCACTGATGCTAAACCCATTATGTAGCAATATGCACTGATAAATAAGAAACACATTATATTGACCCCACTAGTATCTCATTCTACCATACTCTTACATTTTGCTTATTCTATAGGATATTTGTGAAACCTATGGGAATCCATCCATGGAATACTGCACCAAGTTTTCCATGAACCCACTTGTGATTAATCTAGCAGTGAAAACCACTGTTTATACACCATCACAGAATAGCTATGGGATTTCCACTGCAAGCAGACACACCACCTTTTATGTATTCCTTGAATCACCTTGCTTTACATCAGACTAAAAACCCAAGGTCTGAGCAGACATTTTAAAGGAATAATGACCTACTTTTAATTTCAGTATCTCAAGATAAAGATTACCTCTCTTGAGATCTACCTTCTACACTTTACAACATACCAGTAGATGAAATATTCACAGAAACTCTTTTTCTCTCTTTATTTCTTTTTCTTTTTTTTTAAACAACATTTGCCAGAAGAAAAAGCAGAAGGCACAATCACCATGGAGTGTTGAGTGTAAATGAATTAGAACAAGCAGAGAGAGAAAAGAAAGTATTCAAAGACAAATAAATAGACTCCCGAAGGCCAACTATTTCACTGTAAACATTTAGGGCAGCTGAGTGTATAAGAAAAATGTGCATTAAGCAAGGGGCCCATGTGAGAAAAAGAGATGCTTCTCATCTAATGATTTACAGATCTGGAATGTCAATAGCATTGCACCTGAACCAGATTATTATTCATCATTCATGTATGTCTTCATCTTCCCACACATGCCTACACCTTAACCCACCTCCTCGAGCAAAGGTGACACATACATCCCCGAAAATCCAAAAAAGTAACAAAACCAGCTAAGATTTTATGTTTACTTCTCTCAGAATATTAAGATGATTTAAAATAATATAGTATATTTTATCTGTACTCTTTACCAATGACTTTACAAAGTTTTATTAATTTCAGAATGTTCTATTACAAAGTGTAATAGATAGGGTAATGTCAATGTTAATGTTACTCAGTGAAAAGCCCAAAGTATTCTATGAATCTAAATTATCAATAGACGGTTGATAGTTTATTGTTGATGACAAAAGATTTCTTTCTGTCTCTGCAGTTAAAGAAACACATGTACTACTCCCTTATACCAGTAAGCATTAGGGTGAAAAGCCTTAACCGAGTCCAACTAGAAATTTCAGTTTCTTATTACTATTCACCTCCTAATGCTTCCTTGATATTTTTCCTATGTTATTTTACAGACACATCATGAAATGTTTACAGTTTCTAAGTATGTCTCCAAGAACAAAGGCATAAACTTTACCATAGAAGCGTATCACTCTCAGTGGCATATTTGAATATATTGGCAAGTAAAGAAGGGCAGAATCATTTAATCTTCATCATAGATCTCATAAATGGCGAGGCCAGAGGTTGCCATTTATTTCAATATCTCCAGTGCCTAAAAGCATGTATCCAAGATATGTTTGATCAATGAATAAATGAATTAATGATAACTGAAGATGAATAGTTCTATACAAATAAGATGTACAATATTTACCATCTGATACATATATGTGTGTGTATATATATGTATGTATACATATGTATATATGTGTGTATATATACATATATATATATACATATGGTTGAAGCATAGATTTACCCTTTTTTTCATCAAAAACATAAGTGAATTAGAAATCGGAAGGATACCCAAAGGAGATATGGTTTATTGATAATGTTCTGTTTCTTGATCTAGGTGCTAGTGATATGAGTGTGTTCACTTTGAGAAAATTTTCTTCAGCTATACACTTATAATTTGTATACTTTCTCAAATATAAATTATACTTCAATAAAGAAGCTTATTAAAAACATATGCAGAGTGATAAGTCTTTGTAAAGCACTGCTAAGAATAGAAATAATTATAAAACATGATGGCTACCCCACAAGGGTATACTTATATTTGGGGAAAAAATGTATACACATAAAGATAAATAGAGTAAAACATTCTTAGAACCAAAGAAGACTACAGGATTTGCACTGCTGAAGAGTGGGCTAATTGGAGAAGGATTCTTGAAATACTAGCTTTTGAGATTTGAAGGAAAAGTGGAACTTCGACAATGCACAAGGAGAGTTTCAGGCAAAAATTGTGTGAACATTTTTAGTAATGTGCAAATTAAATGTTGTGGAAAAATAGATCAATAAAACTGAAGTGAGAAATTTATAACAAGTGATAGTAGGTGGAGACTTAGATATCAGATTGGAGAAAAAAATTATTGAAAGTTCTTGTCAAAATTTGTTTTCTATTAGTTATTATTATTGCTTCCTAGTCCACAATTGGTTTCAGCATTTGCACTGTGACCTCAGGTGCAGTGTAAGTGTTTTGCACAAGGCTGGATCTTTAAAGAACAAAACAAGACAAAATTCACATATCTTTGCCAAGTCTATCACTCTTAAAAAAATGGTAACTCATAAAAAAATTATTGATCTGGGAAAGCTCCTTGTTAAGCTTAGATATCTGGGAAAGATCATCAAACCAAATGGTTACTAGGTCATGCTAAGATCTCTATCAAATATAGTTCATATATATAAATTATTACACAGCTAATCATAACAAAGAGCAATGAATCAGATGTAAAAATGATGGAAGAAGTCAAGAAAAAGTATGTATACACCAAGAAAGGTTTTTAATAATAGATGTTAAATACAACATTAAAAATTAAACTAAAAGAATGTTTAGGTTCCAAAATTTTATCCAAGAAATCAAAGTGATGATTTAATTTGATTTATCATAAAAGAGAAATAAGATAACAAAAATAATATATGAATAGCGTTTTTCTTCTCCATGTTAAGTGGAAATTTAAAAAAATAAAATATTAACAAATCATAGAACTCTGGCATTTATATGAAGAAATGAGATCTATATTAAGAAAGTTATTGTATGTGATTATGTGATATGCACTTTGATCTCTTACTTGCAGAAATATAGAATAATGCACTGAACTCTAGGCCTAATCCCCACAGAGGAATAACTATTAAAATGGAAATTTAATAATAATAATAATATTTTCTACATGTTTATACATTTTACAATTTGCAATTCATCTTTACATTCATTATCTCATTCATTATTTATATTAACCCTGGAGGGAAGCTGTTATGATGTCTATTTTACAGATGAGTAAATGGTTTGAGAGATAAGAAATGACTTGGAGTAGATTACAGAGCTGAGAGTAGTGAGGAATCTTCTCTTGACTCCACTTTCAGCACTGTCTACTTCCCAGTTGCTAAAAAGCTTAATGACAGTGAGAATTTTAAAGTTACGTCAAAGTTTTGAGACATTTACACATACGTGAAATTTACATATAAACTTGAGAAATTTACCAACTCTGGCATGACAATCTGAACGTCCTCCTCCTCTGATTAATTTGAGCTTTGGTTTCATGGTTCATTTGCTTTAGTAATTGGAAGAGACATTTTAATCTTAATCCGCATTGTTGTCACAAATTTATTTTTGAAAGTATTCTCCTGGACTGAAATCTCATATAGACTTTTGATTTCATTTTCCAACTGGGTTTATTTAAACCTGTTGACTCATTTTCAGTAATTTCTAAATAGGAAAATTTGAAAATACTCAAAAAAACTTTTTTAAGTCAAACTGTGTTATCTATTAGACTTCCAACTCACTAGGGTGTCAGTTTGGACAAGCGATTTTGATATGCTTGCCTATCATTTTCTAATTTGTAAACCAAATTTTTTATAAACATGTCACACTTTTGAGAAATAGAAAAGGTCTAATCTAAGCAGCCACTCCTTTAGTAGTTATTGCAAAGTGGATGAAGTGATAGAAGCCACGAAGCAGGTTACCCATGGAGTACTTGCTTGTAGGTTTTCCACTGGACAAAATCCTTTTGAGGTGATTGCTCTATAACCACTCTGTTTGCCATATACATGAGTTTCGAAAAAACTACAACCATTTAAAGTCTATTTGGCATTCTCTGTTTACTTGGAATGTGCCAAGACATAGCAATGAAAATAAATAATGACTTACACGCCCAGAGCCAAAATAACTTGGCCATCTGCATAATAAATAAAGGAAAAAAATGGCTTCTTATTTTCTTTTTTGGTTTTCATGGGACTCTCTTACAAGAAGCAATTCTCAGTGGGTGAATGCTTGGGTTCTCTGTCAACATTTCAACAGCTGTAATTAGACCTTTACAAAACCTTTGCATTAGAATCTGAATAACTTGTATAGTTATTTTTATGAACTATGTTGGAAATAACTCAGAAATAAAATGTATCATGATTAAGAAGTACATGTGATTTAACAAAAAAGGAGACATTCCTGAAATTAATGTATTAGCAGATGTTAAGATTTCTACTTGTGTTTGTATTTCCCAAACAATTGAAATTAAAGAAAAATATTTTTAAAAACTTTGTCCAAGTCTTAAAATACTCCCTAAATTATGAAAACTAGACTTCCTTCCTTCCTTTCTTCCTTACTTCCTCGTTTTTGTCTTCCTTTCTTCCTGACAGGTAATTTGGCAATTTTTGAGACAGCTACTACTAGACCGTGTAAACTGTTAACAATGAATTGATTGTAATTAACATCCTATAATCTATTATAGCCCAGACAGCAAGTGTTGTAATCACTATCAGTGCCTCACTTATACTCCTTGGATCACTCAGTGTGTTTCCAACTTCCAGTTGGTAGGTGTCTGCATCTTTGTCTAAGGGCTTGTTTTCTGGAACCATAGAGAGCTACTCTTCCCATCCAGGAAATCTGGAAAGGACAGGAAATCAACACCTTCCCCTAACAGCCCTAAACCAATGACTGACAGAAGTCTGTGCAAAAACACTGTGGCCTCCTCCCCCTGTGAGTAGGATAGTTCTGAAGTATGTGCTATTATTTTTTTCCAGAGTTTTCTTTTGAGAGTAAGTTCTAGTGATCCACTGTGACAGCAGGCTTCATAATATGCACTTTGTTCAAGACTTTTCTGTACCAATATTTCCATTTGGTTAACTCTATTTTCTGGGATCAGCTCTCAAATAAATTACTCACACTTGAATTCCTGTGTCAGAGTGTGCTTTTGGGAGACCCCACACTAAGACACCTTGTCAATGCTTTTCAAATAAATGTCGTATTATTTAATTATCACAAATCAGTTGTGAGTTAGATTGTACCGAGGCCACCTCATAGTAGTGTACTTATAGCTGTACAGACTGTAACACTTGGGAAACGATAAAACCATGAGTGAAGCCTTTGCTGGTAACCATGAGGAAAACAAACAAACAAGAGGATATTCCAAATAGAATAGATCTATATCTAATCTAGATGGTCACGGATGGTAACAATCAAATCTTTATAACCATCTGTGCACCATGTGAAAAGTCTAACAAGTACATAATATTTTAAATCCTCTACTTTCAGCAAACACATATAGACAAGACTCTAAAAGTACAAAAAAAACCCACAAAATTAATTTTTAGCAAAAACTACAAACTTTTGCATATTATTTGGTAATAAAAACATTCTGGTTGGATTTAGTGTGAGGTGCGGGCAAATGTTGAGTCTGTAATGTGCCTGGCTCCCATTTCCTAGTAGTGAGGCAGCAAATATAGATGGCTGTGAGATTTCAGGCACGGTCATCAAAACCTGCCCACTGTTGAAAATGCATGAGCAACTTGGGAAAGACAATAAACATGCAAGCAAATATATTTTCTGAAAGAAGTGATATTGTCTTTCCCTTTGATTTATTTATTTGTTAGTTTCTTTTTTAATCTTTGGAGAAAAATACTATGGATCAAATTGGCATTGGGGGACTTGATAGCAGACAAATGTTAGTGAGGATTTGAGGAAGGAAAATAATTATCTAAATGAGGGACTTGCCAGTGTAAATGGCTCCTCCATTAAACCCCAATAAAGTACCATTTACTATCACACTAAGCAAGGTAGATTTTACATCATGTTTTACTTCTCAGTACACACTTCTAAACAACGAAGTATTTTTCTTTCAGCTCTGTGAGCCTGCCACACCTCTCACCCAAGCTTTTACTTTAGGACCTTTTTTTAATTTAACTAGCATGTCTCGCTGGGACAGAGACCTCGTCTTTTTTTATTTATTAATTATTTCAGATTGGGGAAAATCAAACATAGAAATGCGCATTGTGTTTTCATTAGCATCAACACAAAAGTTTAAACATTATTATGTGCCAGAAATAGTGTTCCAAATGGCAGAGTACCAACATAGCCTTCAAATTACTTAGCCCAAAATATATTTGAAGTATATTACTCCGTGAATATCATCTAGAATAGCGTTTCCCAAACTTGAGTAATACATGAAAAGTTTTAAAGAAAATTTCAAACTCTAAAGACTAACCTAAAATATTTCATAATCACATCTTACTGACTACTCACAAGTTTGAAACCAGATACAATCTCAACATAGTGTACTTCTTATAAAACTTAAAACTTAAATAAAAACAAAACAATGACAAGAAAATCCATACTAATTGTAACAAAGTGACAAATGATGCTGCTTTCCTAAAACCACGCTGGCCCTTTTTCATGAGTATGGCAATATATGCCATAATACTATACAACATGTGAAAAAGTAGTATACATGTACAGCAATTTTCCTACCATCTTCTCTTTCCAAATACTTCAAAACGTTATTAATATAGAACATTTTGAAATTATTTGGCCTTCATTGGTGAGGATGCAACATAATAAGCCCAAGATATTTAAGATATAATTTATAATAGCAAAACCATCACAAATGCCGGCACTGAGATTGGCTGGCCATACTTCATTATAATATTTTTATATTATTATTGACAAAAGCAAAAAACAAAAATTATCATAATCAATTACTGAGCTCCCAATTTCTCGACCAGTTTTTAAAACGCTGATCTAAAACGCTGTTTGTGTGGGGAAAATGCATTCTAAATCTACAACTAGATCATTGGACTTGATTTGCCTCACCCTGGTGTTGCAGGGGTGGCCGTGGGAACAGCTGCAATACTGGACTCTGTCCCTTAGTAAATTGCTACATCTGCAGAACCCAAAAATCTTCTCTAATCAACTGTGCCTAGTTGATGCCAATGCAAGTTAGGGAACAGGCTCCAGACACATGCTACTTCATCGTCTCATTTCCTATGGAGTCAGCCCATAAATTACATGTTTATAGGTTACATACTGACTATTCTGGAATCAAATAATCATGAAGATTTAGAAAGAGGATGCATCTTAAACCATAATCTTAGTCCTCTGATTTTAGGTCAGTAAAAGTCCAAACTATCCAATTTAAGTAGCTGTCTATTCTCAAAAAAACCTCAAAATGTCATTCAGGGAAAACATAAAAGATAAAGCAAAGAAAATATTTTAAAAGTTTTACGGGAGGATGCGACAAAATAAAATAAAATGAACAGGTAGCTAATGATAGCACTCAACTGTCCAGATGCCTAGGCTTGTCAATTGATTAATCCCGTTAAAAGCAGCATGGAAGCTGTTACTCGGAGGCTGATATCATCTCCTCGAGTAGGACAGAGTCAGCAATACCTAATTTTTGCACTAGATGAGACAGAATAGCGTGTGAGCTGAATATTTCTCAGCAGCTGAAAATAAGTCTCAATAGAAGTACGTAACCTAATGAGTTCAACTCTCTCCTTCCAGCGCCAGCTCTACACTAACACAAAAGACTCCCTCTCTCTCTGATATATACATCATCTCTCTCTATATAAATATGATATATATACAACGTCATGTTTTCTGTGCCACATCAGAAATGACATACATATCAAAGTACCATCAGGAAGTCTGATTGGTGCTGGGGGTAGAAGACCACGCAATGTAAAGAAAATCACCATTTGTTTAAAATATGTAGATTTGTTTTGCAAATATGATTTAGCTTAGCTAAGTTATAGCTAACATTCACCAAATTATCCAAAACAAACCTGCACACATCTCAAAACCCCTCCCAAAACAAGGTTTTTGTTTTTTCCATTAGCTGTATGTCCAAGAAGGATCACATACACACACACACAAACACGTATAGGTATATGTACATAAATGGCAGCCTGACTATAAACATAGTGACAAGTTGGGAATTCAGAGATGACTTCTGATTCAAATGGTAATTTTATTGGGCCCAAATATCTCACATTCTGTCCAATTTCAAATTAATTCAATAAAAACATACAGTTGATACAGGCACTTGGGTTTAAGCTTTTAGCCCGATCTGTTTGATTCTTCCATTCCGTTTCCATATGATACAAGTCATACTCCTACCCTTCTGAGATTTTCTGATCAAACTCTGGCTTTTGTACGGTTCAAACAAATCCTTGATATACTGTCTATACCCTTCATCGCCTCCGGCATTGCTCTGTGCCTCCTTCAAATATTGCTGGGAAGTGATGGATATAGGTTTTAGGCACGACGACTCCTCTGGAAGGATGCCTAGAGCTACAAAGGGCTCACAGGTGGTAAAAACAGAGCACAGAGTCACTTTAATACCATGAAAATATTTCTGTGGTCTTTGGGACTGGCTAAAACTCATCAAAGTCAAGTCTTTGACTCATGGGCTAGAAAATCATATTTAATGTTGTTTTAAGGTGGTAAATTCTCCTAATTAAAAGTCAATGATCAATCTGACACATTGTTAATTGCAAAAGATTAATTATACCAGGAATAAGAAAACGAGAATGAAACCAATCCAAGTTCACATATGATAAATGATGTATTCTTCACATTAAAAGTGCTTCACAGGATATATTATCTTGGTCCGCCTGTCAGAGCATATACGAAAGCCTCCTGCATCTAAGGGCAATGAGCAAAACGGCAGGCAACATCACATAAAAAATACCAGCAGGAAGTATACTTGTTGTGGCAGCAAGTGTTACATCCTTATTATCAGGAGATATTACCTAAATGTCATCTCTATAAAGCCCTTTCCATTTGCTATAATTTGTTACAGAATAAAGGGGTTTCTGATAACAACAACCAGGTGAGGCACAGCATGGAGGATGTGCAATCCTGTCACTGCAAAATGAAAATAATTTATTGCCTTAGTGTAGTCTATTCAACTCATGGTTGAAGCCCACTGTCCAACTGCATTATTATCAGGCCACAGGCTTCCACACAGAAATGTGTTAGCCAAATTGTTCTTCATCACTAAAAGGTATGTTCATGATTTATGAAAGCTGGATTAATTTAATTATTAATTATTATTATTATTATTTAATATTTAATAATTATTAATTAATAATTATTAATTATTAAAATACTAAAAAGAATCACCTTCTCAAAAATATCGATGCTAAGTTGGAACTTAAATTATTTAAAGCTAATATATGTGAGCGTGATGGTGGACAGATACTATTTCTTTGAAACCTGAAGAGACAAGGTAATAAAACACTTTCATCTAGATTTAATTGAAACCGCTTGTATGTTGACAAAACATACTAGTTAAATCACAGACTTAATGAAGATTTAGCTCCCAAAGTCTTCCTTTCCCCAAAGCATAACAATTTCTAAACATCAAAAGTGCCCCGTCATGTGGCATATGCTGTGGTAAATATCTTTTATTACACTCAGCAGAAAAGTAAATAGACTATTTAAATAAACTCCAGACAATCAGAATCACACACCTGCCTCTTTGCCTACTTTTCTGTTAGAAGAAATTGCCGAGTTTATAAATAGGAGCCGAGCATGCAGCACTCTCCATAAACACTATGTGCCTCCGGGATTCAGGTGAGAGCTAACTTCTGGAAACATTTCCAATTATAACACTCCTTTACAGGTATAAATTGGCCTTGTCTCCGTACTTCTGGAAAATACAGGCAAATAATCTACTTTGTAGACCTAGGCTTCATTAAGTTTATTTTCTTTCCCCTTTCTTGTTTCCGCATTCTTTTGTTTTTGTTTTTGGAAAATCACAAGTAAATGGATGGAAGGCAAGAGCTCCTTCTGATAATAAAGATAAGAGGATAATGTCAGACTATGCCCCTGCACTTCAGAAATGGATTTCATTTCCAAGAACACTTCTGCTTTGCCCTGATACACTGTTGGTGTCTGGCCACCCCCTGAGTTTTCATTGACAGCTCCCCGCGTTTTAAGTGAAATCCCCACCCTCTGCTTGAGCAGTATTGTACCGACTGTGCAGTCAAATATCTTACTGGACTGAGAGGTACAAAGTACAACCGGGATGCCTCCCTGCTAATACTTGAGCAGATGAACACACTCCCTGGAATTATGTGGGGCAATTTGTGTGACATATAGTTTGCTGTCTCAAGAGCCAAAATATTTTTTGTGACTTATATTGGTGCTTGACTGATGTAGTTCAACCCCAATTGATTTGGAGAACTATATGCCTTGATAAGCTGGTGCTTCAAACTCTTGTCAAGAAAATGTAACCACTAGGCTGCATGTGCTATCTACAAGTCAAAGAAATAGAATTAATCTGGAACCAAGGATATTTGACCAAAATAATGGAAACAGTCCTTGAAAAAGTATCTATTCAAACATAATCTAACTCTAAAAATGTTTAAGACATTTTTGCATATAAAAATTAGCAATCTTGGTATCCTTGTAGTTATACAATGTATGTTCCTCAAAAGTTGTGTGTGTGTGAGCCAATATTTTTCCAAATAAAAATAACAGTAATTTATAGGGCCGGTCCATGGTGTAGTGGTTAAGTTAGTGTGCTCCACGTCAGCGGCTTGGGGTTTGGAGGTTTGGATCCTGGGCACAGACCTACACACCACTTGTCAACCCATGCTGTGGCAGCATCCCACATTAAATAGAGGAAGATTGGCACAGATGTTAGCACAGTGACAATCTTCCTCAAGGAAAAAAAGGAAGACTGGCAACAGATGTTAGCTCAGGGCCAATCTTCCTCACATGCACCCACATACAAAACCAAAAAAAAAACCCCACAGTAATCTAAAATAACAGTAATAATTACTTTACCCTTAAAATAACAGTAATAATATGCCACATGCTCATCTTCACACTGAATATGAATCTTTAAAGTTTCAAAGCAATTTCATACATAGATTACCTCATTTACTCTTCATGCCAAACCTGGGAGGTTCAGAAATGATCATTTCCATTTCTTTAAAGGGACCCTTTGCTAAATCATTTCCTAAAATCGAAATCATTTTTCAAATTAAAAATTCTTGATTTTATATATTCTACATATAAAATATTGAAAAAAATAAATTGAAATTATTATAATATTTCTAGTTTAAATATAACCAAAATCCATTTGAATTATCACATTAAACTTTACATTTTTAAATAATCCCATCATAAATACTCTTTTCAAATTATCTGAATTTGAGTGTTCCATCTGTTTCTTGCTGGGAACTTCCCAAGTCCAAAAATTAATTTTTCCTTAAGGTACATGTAGATGGGAAGGAGAAATGAGTAACACTGCAGAGGCATGCTGTCGGCAGCCTTCTTTGGCTTCAAGCATTCATCTTAGATTACCCCTTGAGAAGGTGCTACAGTGGTCAGGAAAAGAGTGAGCAGGGCAACGAATACAATTGACCTCGGAACATATTATCTAGGCTATATTCATCCATCCATTCCACAGATATTCATTGAGCTCCTGCTATATAATGATGTGCTCACTTTATAAAGGCACTAAGGAATTTATTCTTTCTTTCTTCTCTCATGCAGCAGAAGAATGCATAATAGACTTCTCCAACACATTGATACAAGCCAAAACAAAATATTAGAGAGCCAACTGAATCCCCTAGGGATGGTCAGTATAGAGAAAACTAACCATTTGAAAAGAGAGAAGATTGTGTAATTTTTTCCCTGCAAGAATAGGATAGGAGAAGGAGAATCAAGCTTTACAATATGTTGTAAAATCAGATGGGATCATCTCATCAAGCAAATAGATAATAACGTCCCTGGAAGAATAGTCAATTCTAGGTGACAGTAAGGAAAGCATGACAATCATGGCTAATTTCTAGTATCTCGGGTATTTATTTCTATTGCTCTTATTATTTTTTGTTGCTTATAATGTTTATTCTAAAGTGACCATTTGAGCAGCACCTCTTTGTACACATTATAAATCACACATGTACGTATGGCAAATTTCAGAACCTAAAAATGACCAGATCAGACCAAGCCAAGTAATTTAAACACTTCAAGAGATTCACTATTTCAATACAAAACAAAATGTGAATAAAAAGGGAAGTAACTTAAGATATGAGAAATTAATGAAACTATTATTTGGATGTTTAAAATCAGTATTCATTAAGTTCATAAGGTAAAGGAAAAAATGAGACAAGTCCTCACTTTTATGGAACTGTTTATTCTAATAATCTTAACAATCTGAATGGTCTCAATTTTCCTCTAGATTTGAAAAACTGAAAATTTGGCCATTAGCAAGAAGGCAAATGTGCATGCTATTAGGGAAATTTCAAAGAAAGAGTATATATATGTGTTTGTCAGCAGTACACCTAGAATATTAGATGTCTAAAGTTGATCATTTTTTACATCTTCTCTCTATATAACAATAATATATTTAGTAAAAATCTTGAAATAGAGTTAATAATAGTAATGGCCAAAAAAACAGAGATAGTAAAAATGCACTCTTACTGAATTTTTGATAAAATCGAACAAGCACAACAACAAAAAAATTACAGTGCAATAAAGTAAGGACAAACATATTTTAATCAGGTTAATGTATTTTCAACAGAGAAACATGTATATATTGTTCTATTATAGTAATGAATAACAGCAGTAGTTCTATTTTCTAGCCTTAACGTCTGCAAAATTGTCAATCATTTTGCATTTTCATGTTCAATTGGCAGATAATTAGAATTGTCGATCTATCTTCATGCATACGTTGTTGTAAGTTTTAACTTCTTAGTTTCTTTTATCTGAAGCAACATATATACAAATAGTTAGAAAAAGTCTTAAACATGAAAATAACTTTGGCAGAGATTGGTAAAAATCCATTTTACAATAAATTCCAGAAATTAAAATACTGTCCATGATTTTATTTCTTCAGGATCTATTCTAACGGCTTTCAAGTGTCTTCATAGTTGAAAATTTTTAAACACAAAAACTCTGTAAGTGGTCACAGAGAATAGTAAAATTAAAAGCAAATTCTTGTCTTCCACATTGACAATTCTGTGCTATTATTGCTTATTTCAAATGTACTATTTAAATGCAAGAATATACAACACCACATAGCCCACTCAAACTACTAAAAAAAGCTAGAATGATTCTGAGCCAATACAAATTTACTTTCAAAGTGAATAGGTGTAGCTATGTCCTACTGCATAACTCAGAGTTCTCCATATTAACTTCCATATATATTACTAGATTTAATAAAGTATAAGGCATAAAATATGCTAATTTGAAGGTTACACTTATATTATTAAAACTGTGTAGTAACTGCAACAGTAGATTAGAAGTTAGATCAAAAAACTTTTTTTCAGGGAAGAATATTCTATCATTGACATTGTTTAGAATTGCTAGCACAAATAGATAGTAAAAAAATAACAGGCTTGTAGTCAGTTTTATTTTTATTATTTTTAATTCTCTATAGACTCTGCCTTCCTTTATTGCCTGCACCTGGAGCTGACTGCTCCTACCTCCTTGTCCTTGGTCACCAATTGTGTTTATTATTCTCCAGTATTGACAGTGTAAACTCGCAGGTAAGAGATGGAAAAATGTTCCTAATTATAGTAATGTGCAAATCATTTTTTACTACTTTAATGACACATTTTAAAGTAAAATCAAAGAATCTTATAGACACTCTTTAATTAATCCTTAAACATCTCTTTCTATGAGGTTGGGAACTCGGTGATACTGAATCTATATTATAGATTAGAGGAGAAACAGTCACAGGAAGATAAAGTAACTTCTCTCTGTCACAAAACAAGCCATTGATAAGTTTGTATTGGATTCTAGGCTTACAGCTCTGAGATCTTTATCTAACTAGAGGCTTCTCTCTTCCTTGTGAAATTCTACTATTTTAAAACATCTAATTTTATCACTAAACTGGCACTCCATGAATAAAATATTCACAAAAGCAAATTATTAGAGCCCTCTTTAGTGTAAGGAAAATTAGATAAGTACCAGCAAGGAAAGGCAGTTAATATTTTATTATCTGGCAGGTTGTGAGTGAAGATGGAATTTTTAGTAAAAAATATCAGGAATAATTAATCTACTTTGTTCCAGTCAGTCAAGCAATTAAATTAATTGAGCATTTACTACGTGCTAGGCAGTGTAACAGGCATTGGTGAAACAGAATTGAACTAGAAATAGAGTTCTTGCCTTTAAAGAGTTTCCAGATATTTGTCGTAGGGACACTAAACATAAAAAAAATATGATAAATAAATAACTTTAATTACTAAACAGTGTTATGGATAAAATAAGTGATAGATATAATTGGTGGACTAGCTAGTTGTTTATGGGTGATCAGAAGGCAAGAATTAAGTTCAACATGAATGATGAATAGAGGCAACCATGAAAATATCTGGGGAATGAACATTCCAAGCAGAAACAAGATCAATGGCAGTAGCCTCAGGAATGACTAAATGCCAGAGAACAGACAGTAATGGAAGGATATGATATTGGAGCCAAAGGCAAAGGTAAGTAGAATCTTATGTTAAGTTTGGATTTCATTCTACGTGAAATAAAACACATTTGGAAGACTTTAAACAGATAAATGAAATTATTTGATTGATATTTTAGAAAGATCAGTGACAGCAGATGGGTTGAAGGGGTCAAGAGCAAAGGTAGGGAGACCAGTTAGGCAGTTGTTTATGTATGTGGTCCAGCCAAGGCACGATGGTGGCTTGATCTATAATTGTAGCAGTGAAATGTTGAGAAGTGGTCAGATCAGGGATGCATCTTAGGAATACAAACAGCAATGCTTACTGGTAGCAAGAATGTAGGGCAAGAGAGAAAAGAAGAATCAAGGATGTACTTTAGGCCTTTCAGAGTTGGAGGATGGATGTCCCAATTCCTAGAATAAGAAGCACTTGTAGAGGAGATAATATTTGGGTCTTTGGTATCTAAGTTTTTTGGGAGGAATGTTAGGTTTGGAAGTCTATCCTTCATACAAGTGGAGACCTCAATAAGGCAGTGGGTATTGCACCTGACTCTAAAGGATGAGGTCCAGGCTCAGTATATAAATTTGGCATCATCAAATCATCAATGTATGGCATATTATAGGACTAATGCCATCACTTACAGAAAGAATGAAACAAAAGAGAAGATGAGTTAGGGGGTGGGGTGTGGATGGGTGAAGCCCGGGTTACTTGAACATACAGCAATCTTGTAGGTCAAAGCAATCTAACAAAGATTAGAGAAACTAAGGAGAAAACTATCATGAAATAGACAGAAAACCAGGTCAGCACGATGTCGTGGAAATTTAGAAAAGAAAAAGCTTCTGTTTTAATTGCTGCTGAGATGTCTAATAAAACTAAGATGGAAATCTGACCACCAACTTTGGAAAACTCTGGGTCATTTTCATGAAGAGATTTTTCAGTAAAGTTGTGAGAGCTACAGCCCCGTTAGAGTGAATTAAGGAGATAATGGGAAGTGAGGAAGAAAATCCATAGACTATAGACTACATTTTTTTTTTTTTATACAGCTAAGTAGTAGAGCAGAGAAATAGGAGTCATGTGGTAAAGGATGAGTTGTTTTTCTTTAACATTAATGATATTACAGTAGCTCTGTGTGCTGAAACAAAGAATACTACAGAGAGTTAGGAACTGATGCTTTGAAGATAAAGAGGATAATTGCTGGAATGAAACCCTTGAGAGTAGAGAGAAAATCAGATCCAGGGTAGCAGGGTTGCCCACAAGGGCAATTTCTTTAACTTTAATGATTGGAAAGACTGAGTAGGTGAATGTAGATGATGTAGGAAGGTAGGGAAGACATGACAGGGTTAACTTAAAAAGTGCAAAAGTGAATTTATTAGGAGAATATGGTGGGAGTACCTGGCAAATGAGGGCCCATTTGGGATCCGTGGCCATAAATATGAAGTGAGCCCAGTCAGCAAGATTGTGTACATTTTTTCAAGTAACAGTCAGCTTCTTGGTGCAGGCAAAATTTAAGACAATTGTCAGGTGAAGGTTATAACAGATGGGGAGATTGCAGGGAAAGTTAAAAGTATTTGGAAATAAATGTGGATAGTGATCAACAAAGGAATGTAGGGCTGGATAAGGAGGAAAGTGGAATATAAGGGGAAAACGAGATCAGTATGACAGTATGTAGAATGCTTTCCTGTGTAAATCGAGGCACTTTCACTCAGATAATCATCCTAAACGTAGAAAAAAGGATCTATCTCAGTACAATGTGTGCATATACATCACTAAGAGGACAAGACAAGGAGGGGGCAGGAAGTGAGAGATGGAAGTTGGAGGGAAGTTAAAAGAGGACTGGATTTATGTGAAGGAGACATTTAACCAATTGCCAAAACAAAACAGCAGTAATTAAATATGCCAAGCTTCCAACTAAACTACTACTTAATGCAAATTCTCAGGTAAAAGATAAATGGTACATAATTACATCTCTGTATTGAAAAATCTATGCATTCCATAAAATCTTGTAGTAAATACCCACCGAATAATCAAATAGAGTTCTGTTTAGATAATAAAGCTATATGCAGTTTTCTTATCTACCAAAAAATGTTCTCCAAACATTCTTTTTCTAATAAAAACCATTTAAGATATATTAAAAGTGGTAATAATATGAATTTTCCAGTTATGCAAATATTGAAGAGCATGGTTATTATTATTCACTTGTGAATGCATTTTCAAACAATATTTCATATGATTATACTGAATACAGTAATATTCAATAAAGCATAGAATGGCTTTGAGTTTCAAAGACTGGAAGATTACAGCCCTTCAAAAATCCCTTCTGCTTTCCACTAAATCACCCATGAATCCGGGGGGCTGCAATGATGGTATTTGCCTCCCGCTGCACAAATATACAAATTAGGGCACAAGGCTGGCTCTAGATCAGACAAACCTGGCTTTGAATTTCTACACTCTCACATCCTGGCTGCGCCATTAGCTTCAAGTCTCAGTTTCCTCACTTGTTATACAGTATCATTCTATTCCTATACTCATGGGATTATGGGAGAAGTAAAGAAGATGTTGCATGTTTATAAAGCTCTCAGCCCAGCACCAGAGCATTGTCCAGCCTCAATTAATTAGTAGTGGCTAGTCCCACTGCAGAGACACAGCTTTAAAGTTAATCATAGCTTTTATTTTTTTCCTGACTACAAAAGGAACATATCACAAAACAATGAAATAAGAACAGGATACTTAGCTTTAGAAAATTTTGAGAAAAAATAAAAGGGTAGATAAAATAATAATCACATAATTCATTGGTGGAGTTATTACCAAATGAAACAGTACTGTAAAGATCTTCCAGTTGGGAGAGATTTTTCTAATTGTTTTCCTCTTAACAAACTTTGAGCATTTTTCTACTTTCTGAACTGTTAAATAGTGAGGAAATGAATGAGTAGTCAATAAATAATACTGTGCCAGTTGGTTAACTACTACAGAAAAAACAGGAGAGTTAAATTAATGGTATATAGAAAATATATTTCAAAATGGTAGAGTTTCCATAACAGACATGTGTTCAGGGAAACATTTAAAGAAATTACATCTTATACTATATGATTAAATTTACATAATGTACAAAACCAGGCAAAACTCACCTGGGCTGTTACATCAGAATAACAATTACCCTTTGTTGGGGAGTAGTGTTTCGAAAGAGGCATAAGGGAGCTGCTAGGGTGTTAATAATATCCTGTTTCTTTAGTGGAGGGATGTTACATGGATGTGTTCAGTTTGTAATAGTGCACTTTTCAGTCTGTATTCTAAAATAAATATTTTTTAAATAATCCTCAAAAAAGTTGCACCTCATGTTCTTATTGAGAAACTAAAGCCGAAAACCAATGTATAGTATAGACACTGAATCACAGAATGTCTATGACGACAATCTACTTCATTCTTCTCTCTTCATATATCTCACTATATTGGATTATTTATACAGGAAGCAAAATATTTTTCTCATGTAAATTGCAGTTCAAATGTTGACAGGCATTTTTTCAAGAAAGTTTTGATTGCCTAGTGTGCAAGTAGTCAGACAAAAGTTTCTTCTTATCTCAATTCTTAGAAATTTTGAATCTGAAAATTTTAATATCTCTGAATGAGAGGCTAAATAGAAATGGTCTGAGAAGATATTAGTGCAAATTTTATTTTACCCATTTTCCTGTTAAAAGCATACGGATTATCATATTATCATGACAGACACACAGCAATGTATTAAAATAATTTTCTTCTTAAGCTTCATAAGTAAAGCAGTTGATGTAAAAGCTTTCCTTTTGTGTGTTTTTGCATGTTTATATGTGCATGTCTGTATGCGTGTGTGCATGTTTTAACTGTCTGGTTTTGGCTCCAAAGTAGATGAAGATTCAGAATACTTGTAATCTTGTAAAACTAGATACGGCATTTTAAATGTTTATCGTTAGAACATGCCCAGTGGCAGATGGTGGCATGCCATTTTAGAGCCACCTAGAGGCACAAAAATTGTCCCATGTTTTTCATTTTGGCAGATGTACATGCCCTTTTGGCAAACTTTAGAAAATAACTAAAAGACTTACACCTTCAAAACAGATTGCATTTATAGAGAGATGTGTGCAATTCAACAGGGGTGGTGCTAGAGAGGAATTTCAGTCAATACAATCAAATGTATAGTACAGTTGGCATAAAACTTTGGATATGAAACTAACTCAACTGCTTTACTGTGTATCTGCTCCATTTATAACATTTTAATGAATCTTAAGTAATTATTTTCAGAGCAATATTAAAATGAATTTTTTAACAAATTTATGCATTCCAAATAACTTATTTTAAATAAAAATTAAAGGTCAAATTTCATACAGAACTCAATTCGCAGTGATGGCATTGTTTTTTTTAAGCACTCATGCTTTAATGTGGTATATTGCTACTTAGAGACTCTAGTAACCACTCAATTTTAAATCTGAATGTGAATATAATTTTGAAAAGTCAGTAGAGTCATTAGGTTTCCACATAACTTTCTAAATTTATACCTCTTCTTTACACATTTTCAAAAGCAATGTCTCCATACCACTTACATGTATCTTTTTTTTTTTTTTAGTTCTCTTACTTCTCATTAGAGAAAGAAAACAAATATTTACCTAAGAACAACATTTTCAGATTTTGGGACTTATAATCATCTTTAAAGTCATGTAACAGAAGGAGAAGGAAGCTGTATTTTGTTAAATAATATTATCTAATATGTTAATAAAAAAGAAATCCAGGTGGCCTAGATAAGGAAGTGAAAACTTCTTCTGTAAATAGTCAGAGAGTAAATATTTTAAGCTTTGGGGGCCATAATGTCTCTGTGGCAACTACTTAGCTCTGTCCCACTGCAGAGAAAAAGCAGCCACGGATAATACGTAAATTAATGGACATCATTGTGTCCTAGTCAGGTTCTATTTATAAAAGTAGGAGGAGGGCCAAATTTGGCCTGTGTGCTATATATAGCTTGCAGACACCTTGCCTAGATTATCTCAAGAGTCTTGCTTGTCTGAGGGATGGATTGGAAAGGTTAAACATATTAGATGTGTTAGTAAGCATATTGAGAGCCAGAGATAGATTTTGTGGGGGAGAGAAGGTTATTTTAATAGGAAAGCAAATAGCCTGAGAAGCAGATTTCCAAAAGGATAAAATTCAGGATGATGTGGGGGGCGGGGTTGGGGGGTAATTTGTAAAGACCATCCCATTCAAATTGACCTGTACATTTATTGAATACTTACCATTGGTGATCAGGAGCCTCTAGAAATAAGTCCCAAAGCATTGGAGGAGAGGTGCATTTTACAATTACGTAAGAAAAGTATTTTGCTTCCTTGTATAAATAATCCAATATAATGAATTGTATATATGAAGAGGGAAGAATGAAGTAGATTCTCATGATAGACATTTTATGATTCAGTGTCTATACTACACATTGGTTTTTGCGTTTTGTTTTTCAATAAGAACATGAGCTGCAAATTTATATGTTAAAACAGACCTAATTCCATAAAATACATTCTCTTGGTTGTCTTGATACTTCTCTTTCCTCCTTTGTGCTACTCCTCTATTTAGCATATATGTGCATATTATCTTACTCATTAGCCCAACCTGTGATTTGTTTACTGTCCTCCAAACAGATCCTGAGCCTTTAGGGCAGGAACTCTCTCTTCTTTATCTTGGTATCCCTACGGCTTATGACAGTGTCTTACCCAGAGTCAGTGATCAATAAATAATTGAATCATACAATTGAATTATATTGAATTATATACTATCATGAGTTCAAATAATGGCCCCAGGAGAAAAATATATATATGTTGAGTTACACTTTAGTTTCACTCATATCCTATTTCCACTTTAGCCCAGGAAAGCAAGTGATTTCCTGTTCTCTCCTTGCCTCTTAAATCTATAAATGGCTTGCTTCACCCAGACCTCCCCTAAGCCTGGCTTTCCCAGGTAAGCTTTAGATTTTCCTGACCCTTAATTAAAACTCACTACTCCTCTGACTTCTTCCTTAGAGGCCTGTTAGGTGCCTAATTGGATAAAATGGTGAGTTTAGATGAGAAAGGAATAGAAGAAAAGCATAAAGATTGTAACTTGAATTTTAATCACTTTCTTTCTATTACAAAAGTGATAAAATATACTGCAGCAAAACTAGAAATTATGGAAACAGGTAGAGAGAAAAATCAAAATCTTCTGGAGTGTCTATTGTTAGGATTTAGAATATATTTGAAAAATATAATTTCAAATTTGATATTACAGCACAATGCTATTTATACCTTATTTGTTCACCTGTCATTGCAGGGCCTTACCATGTTGTTAAATACTCATTTACAACCTCATTAAATATCTAAATATTTCTGCCTTTATTTAATAATTAAATCTATTCACTGTTTTACTAAGGGGAAATCTGTGTTCTTCGTGATGGGAGGTCGGTGAGCCGAAGAGTCGAAAGAAAGATTTCTTGGACTCTCAAGATCTGGCAGTAGTGTTCGTTTATTTAGAGAATAGTGTGGAATATCATGAGGACAGGACCCACAGGCAGGAGGAGCTGCTGCTGCTGCAAACATGGGTGGAGAGTAAGGCTAAATTTAAGGCATAGGTATGTGAGCCATCTCTTTACAAGACAAAAGAAAGAACATGTAAAAAAGTTAAAATGTTAAAATAGCATCAGTGCAGGTGGGGTCTGGCCATTGGGTGGTCCCACAACTTTTAGATAAGAATCAAATCGGACTAAGTAAAGGCCAGAAGCCACCACCCTAAATACTATCTTCAACTAAAGACAAAGGAGGATGTTGGGGGGTGTGATCAGTTACGTGAGGTTGCCAGACAGTAACCAACTTAAATCCTTGCCTTCCCCATTAAGAGTTTCCAGAGATAATCCCACTTTCTTCCTGGCACAGAGAGGGAGGCATCTTTAACAGACGGAGGTTTCCCGTACAAATGTAAATGTTTCCCAATGTGGGGACCTGGAATTGGCTACCCCAAGATATGTCTCTTTGGCATGAGGATTATTTGAGGCTGGTTGCTTTTGATAAACTGGGACAGGGAAGGAGGCTCTGAGGAGTGGAACTTGTTTGCCCTTTGTTAGGAGACGTTTACATTGTAAAGGAAATCTCCATCTGTAAAGATGCCCCCCTCTGTACCAGGAAGAAAAAAGGAGATGACCTTGTCTCTAGAAACTCTTAATCAATGGGAAGGCAAGGACTTAAATCTGCATTTGTTTATTGTGCTTGTCTGGTAACCTCCTGTAGCTGACTTCCCTCCCCCTCCCAATGTTGGCATTTCTTTAAGGATTAAGCATCTTTCCTTAGGCTAGGAACTGATTGCTGCTCACTTGTGACCACCCAGCTCGAGACAATAGACTTACCTCCTGCTGTGTCCATCAAGCTCTGTGCCAACAGGGCAATCTTGTGACTATTGTGGGAGGGACATTTCAATCATATGTGAAATATCCTGTTTGGGGGTATATAACCAGTCTGTGCACCCTACTTCTTCAGTGCCCTTTCTTCCTTCGGGAAGAAAGGCCCCGGGCCATGGTCCTCATAAAGCTTTGTTTAATTTTCTCTTGCTATTCTGTCTCATGTGAATTTAATTCGTTCTCCGGCCAGACGAACCCACGTTAGGTAGAGGAAGAGTCTTCCTCCCCTACACCAACAAAGGGCAAGCAAGCTCTGAGGGCAAGCTCCTGAGAGTTGCTTTTATTAAAGGTAACCAGCCCCCTTCTCATCTGCAGTTTTAAAAGTAACCAGCCTAAGATAATCCTCATCACTTGGCGTTCAGGATATAGCAACAAATTAGATAAGATCCCTTCTCTCACAGATCTTATATTGCACTTGGGGAGATAGCAAGGAGAAAAACACATAAATATGGTAACGTTGGCTTATAAAAGTGCTGTGTCCATAGTAAAACTGTCTAATATGACAGTGACTAAAAGATGTGAAAGAGTATGTATTATTTTGCCTTTAATCTCTTGTAATTAAAAAAAGTGTGTATATAAAATGCAATAAAAATCTAGTTATATAAATATATGTGTAAATTTATAATTATACCCTTGAAGTAAATTCCTAATAATGGAAGAGCTGGGTCAAAGCATATATTTTTAAAGATAATATATATTTCCAAATATCAACTGAAATACTATTAACAATTTAGGCTTCCACCCACAGATGACAAGATTGTCTTAATCATTACCTGCCAAGTAGCAAGCTAAGTGCTTTCAAACATGATATGATGCAAATTTCAACAATCCATTGAAGTTGGTATTATTATTCCCATTTTATCAATGAAGAACATGAGGTCAGAGAGGTTGAACAACATGCTTAAAGCCATGTGGCTGTTATAGAAGGCCAGAGTGTGACAGTCTGAGCGCACCCCACAATGTGCTGTGTGTTATTATTTCTAGAGAATATCAGATTATTATGGAGGCTTCAATAAACTGAAGGGAGTGTTAGAGAAACACCTATTTAAGGCTAGTATAGCAATAAAGAAATATTCTTTTTCTATATTGCTTAAAGGTGAACCTGAACAACCGGAAATACATGTAAGAAATATCTTCACAATATGAGTAACACTTGTTAAGACAATGAATTACAGGACAACAGGCTAAAATTTAATACCCAGCAAAAATAATGAGAATTATATTTACTTTTGGATGATACTTAATCGTTAAATTCCTGATGGTAATTTGATCAGTCCCATTAGACATGGGCTTTAACTGGCCTAGGATTAGCATGACAATCCCATTCCTTGCATAGAGTGACTGGTTCAGGCACCTAAATTGATGTAATCAGAGTGAGTTTCAGGGCTTAGTTCCACCTCTGGTGGAGGAACACTTCCTCTCTGGGTGGAAAGGGATGAGTAGACCCCGGAACTGATGACAGTCATTTCGTGACCTCCAGTGGTACCATACTTAGGATAACACTAAACCACCAGAGTGGTGAACCAGGAAAAACAATTACAGTAACGACTGGATCTTTAAAATAATCTGTTAGCTTGCAGAGCTCACCAACCCTAAAGTTAGGTTTTCTAAATGTAACATAACGAATTCTAACTGGTGGACCTACTGTGTGCACGGCAATGTCAATACATTATAGACACTGAAGTTGTTTATAAAAATCTAGATAACTTTTCTTATAATCAATGAATGACTAAAGGCTAGTGCAGTGACTTACCATACCTGATATGAGGCTTTTAATTTTAACTACACTTTTTCCAGCTAGAATTTAGTATATTTCTCCTACTAATTCTACTTATGTAGAAATCAAGAGAGGAAAGGAAGATGCTGTTTCTAAAGAATAGTTTTTCTTTGATAAGACTGGATATTACATATATTTATATACATGAAATTAAATATATGTATGTTCCTTCTTCTCTTTGAAACCAAATTTTGCTTCATTTATGTTCAAAGCACAATACCCAATTTTCTTCTCTAGCTAGCCATACTTAGGAAACACATACTGGTGTAAAGTGAAAGAAGACATTAGCTTTAGCTGATGCACTGCAAAAATTGACAGCCATTAAGATCATGCGTTCTGGTACACGATGTTTATGTCAAATCCATGGGTGAGGCCGTAAGTCTTTCACAACCAAGCCGAGAACTACTAAGATATGGAGTTTGTTACAGCCAGTATTCCTGAAATCTCAGACACATTTTTGTATAGGCACACTGAAACCCACATTTTTTGCTATTATTAAAATTTGAGAAACTTTGGTAAGGTTGAATACTACTGACTAGTTATTAGACTTCATTACAATTGTTAAAAAACAACACTGGAATTGCCTTGCAATGTGAATAAGAAGTGATATGACTGAAAATATAATTACATACTTTATAATATATGTTCATATACTGATGTATTATTTCTTGGGGTCACGAAGTGAGAAATAAAACACTGGATTTTCTGAATAATTTTAGTCATAAATACACTTAGGACAGATAATCTAATAGATCTGCATGTTGCTTTCTATGTTATTTTTAAAAGAAAACTAAAAGTGTTTCATGTTCATTATATGCCAGGATCCATAACATATACAAAATATAGAAAAGCACTAATAAGCATTATGTATCACGGAATTTTGTTTTTAGATTTTATCAGAGGTGAAATTAAAATTTCAAAACATGTCGAAATAAATTTAGTCAAAACAGTTCAATGTCAACAATTTGATGAAGTTTACCACACACACACACACACACACACACACCTTTTTTACATAGAACTAAGAGCTGCTAAATTCTTGACTCAAAAGATAATATTAAGGGTAATTTTTTTGATAAAACATATTGCAGTGTTGAAATCATGGTTATGTATTTATGTCTATATTCATAAGGATAGCTTGGTTTCCTTAGAGACATATGCTACCACATGTATTAAATATGGTCACAAAGGTGACCTGAAAAGGGTTTTATACTACATTTAAATCAACCTCTATTTAATCTTTTCTATAGTACCTTCAAAGCAGTTCATTCCATTTTGGGGAAACTAGTTCTAATTATGCAATGAAACTATCTTTCTTGAAACTAAATGAAATCGTATAAGTAAAATAGAGCCTTTTAGCATTGTTATAGAAACCAGACAAAGATGGCCTCTGCAGACTGGCCCCCCAGTCATTTATTTCTTCACAGCAGGCCAAGACCCATTATCTCAAAAGCCCACCATTGCCAAACTCAATTTTTTACAGATCCAATTGTTTTAAAGCCCAAATAAGCAGATTTTTAAATATTTAGATATCTGCCTGCTTTGCATACCCCATGAAAGGAAACCCAACATCTGCTAGCCACAGATAAGATAAGGCAGACAACGTAAAGACTCCAAGCCCCAGCTGTCCCTTGGAGTTCCCTGACCCAGAGACTCCCCAGCAAACTATTCAGTGATACCACCTAGACAATATAAGCTCCATCTCTCAATTTGATCTCTCCCACCCGAGAATTCCTTTGCTCTCTTCCCTGGTGGAGGGTAACCCCCATGCCTTAACCTGCTTGACTACCACATGCCATGAGAGATTTGCCCCCAGGCACACCTGTCAAATGCCATCTCATGGTCTTATCTTTTTCCTTGCCCCAAATGCCGCAAAACTCCTACAAGCATACACAATGCACATAAATTTGTTTAAGAATTATTAGCATTCTAATGGCTGTTACTTCTACCCTGATTTACCCTCTGAAATTTCTTTCCTTCTTGTGTAATAAGCCTTCATATAGTTCAGGACATGGCTATCGTTATTTCCTCTGAGTCTTATTTCCACAACAAACACAGTGATAACTTCAACTCTTCCACATGTGGCAGAGTTTTATGCATTTTGTCATTCTGGTTGCCATCTCTGTATGAATTTTCCTCTGTTGAAATCCCTCTCAGAGTAATGCCAAAGACTGAACACTTACCAGCAGAGTCAGTTTCCTGGTATAGTGAAAACTGGGACTTGTTTATGTATATTTGCACTAGTCACTATGTATTATGCCAACACTAAAGTAGATCAATACTATAAAATTAAGTACACCTAGCAAATATGCCATTTTGTACCTTTAGTCAGTATTATCTGTTAGTGTTAGGAAATTTAGAAATGAGTTTGTCAATAAATATCAACACCATCACAGTGAAAGTGGAGACTTCCAGATGAAATGGCAATTGAAACAGGCTGTGAATTCATCACCTAACAACCCAAGGCATGAGAGGGAGGATGATGGATGTAACAAACTTCCATAAAAACTGAGAGAAACTCATATAAGTTTACTGGATGCTGGTTGAGTTTTGGAGAGACAATGAATTGACGTTAATAAAGAAAAATTCATGTGTATGAAAAAGGCATGGAATATCAGATATGAATGTATGTATCTGCTTTTCTCAATCTAAAAATATGCAGTGGATCCTTGCCATTTCCATGATACTGTGAGGCTAAGCTGAGCCAGGTAAAACTGTCAGCTGACTAAAATTATAGGGACTCTGGAATACCCTCTGATAAGGAACAGATAACAATTGGTTCAGAAGCTGGCCCCTGAAATTTCTTCCTACCCCTACCCCAGCAGAAGTTAAACTTTGTTAATCACAACCAAGGAAGACCCCAGTTGCAAAGAGTAATGGCAGTGGTTGAGGCAAAGTTTCCAGTAAGGGTAGGGGTGCCCATTGAGAACTGAGTGCTAAAAGTAAGTGGTTATAAAGCCAAACATATATCACTTACAGTCAATCACTCTTCCCTCCTAAAGTTACGAAGAAGAGCACAGCCTAGGCTTTCGCCCATCATTCCTACATCCACATTACATTCCTAGGAATATGAGCTCACAAAGCAATGTTTGAGTAGGGCAGTGTTTATAAACGAAAGATTAAAAGATTAAAACACTAGAATAATACTTACATGCAAATCTAGATTAATGGATCAAAGGTAAAAATGCTAAATGAGCACAATATGTATCTTCAAAAAGACAGAGAAAAGTATTAGCAACAAAAAGTTGTGGCAAGTGGTCATAAAGAAAAACCAATTAGAAATACTGAGTATGAATATTACAATAGCTGGAAAATCAAGCATGTTAAATAGGTTGACTAAATCCAGGGAATACTATTGAAAACTAGGAAACCTCCTAAAGCACAGATGTGGTGTGTTTTCAACAAACTACAAGTATCCTTTGCTTTGGCTTTACTGATATGCATACTGACAGTGAGTTGTAAAGAAAATTTTGTATTTTCCAATAAAATGCGGACATTAGTTTTTCTGGAATATCATTCTTAAAAGAATGTAGGAATTGGCACAAGATGAGGCATAACACCTCTCTCTTCCTTTTAGATACACAGTCTTTACTTCTAGTTAAAGATTTCTGTTAGCTCTACAGGATTCCTCTCCTTAGCAATAGTCACAATAGACAGCAAATTAGTCAGAAATCCAATTAAAACAATGATCGTGCCTGTTAGTACATTTACCATTAGCTACCTCTACAGTTTTAAGAATCTGAAAATTTTCCAGTCATCCACATTTACTCTTCTCTCTACTATCACAGGTACATAAGTCATTTGCTTAGCAAAATTTCTTTTATGGTTTTCAGATAAAATTTAGCACAGCTAGCATCTTAAATCCCAGAACACAATTTAGTGCACCTGAAAGGATGCGTCTTTACTAGAAAAATGCTTGATGCAACTCTGTTCAAGAAGCAAGAAAACAAGAAACAACCAGTTTGTCTATAAATAGGTGAATAGTTGAGTAAAATCATGATTCTACCTAAGTATTAGAAATAATAATTATGCATTACATATAATATATACAAATACATATACATTATATATACATAGTACAATATATAAAAATATATCTATTATGCATAAATGAGGGAATATCCATGTTATTTTATTAATGAATAGGGTAAGGAAAGGAAATCATATAGAGTATGAGTCCGTTGTTATTTTTTTTAAAAGTAAAGCAAAAAGAAAACCCTGTATACTTGTCTTTGAGCACAAGACCAGAGTAAAAGATATGGTGGGCTATACACTAAAATATTATTGGAAATTTTGAGAGGAAGGGATAAATCATGATTATTTTCTCATATACAGCTGCATTACTTAATATGTTACAATGAGTACATGTTGCTTAAAAAAGAAAAAAACTTTATGACATAAAAAATAACTATTGGCAGTACTGAGAAAAGGAAAACTATTTTCATCATGATCTTTTTTGTGTATCCATTCAGTATCGAGTGATTTTTTTCGTTGTTTAGAAAGGCCGGGGCAAAGAAAGGAGAGAGAAGGAAACTAGATAACCCTCGAACATTTGGGGGCTGCTTTGAGGGCATACGCTAAAAAATTTACTCTTTGTGGAATTTAATAACATCCATTTCACAACTACAGAGTTTTCCTATCTTACAAATCAATTTCATTCTATTATATTGGTGAATTAGTTTCTTTTCATGAATTGGTTGTTCCACTTTAACTGTTGGTGTTCTAATAAAAAGGAAAGACATATTAGGAGTGTAGAAAATAGTCAAGATAACAGCCCAGTAATACTTCTTACTTCTCACCCAACCTCTTCTTTTCAGATTTCCCCCATGCCTCAGTGACCAAAAGCTGTCACCACTGAATGAGCCATGACAAACCTATTCACCACCCTTTTCTTTTAAGGACTAGTTTGCTGGGAGTACAATAATGAACAGTCCTAAGGAGATTGTCAACCATTTGACTGGAATCTCACGTAGAGACTTTGAAATCCAAGTCAGGTATCACCACTCTTGTTATATTTAAAGACATAGGAGAATTGATTTTGATGAGCCATTTAAATATTTTTTCTCTTTTTTAAAAATGATGATCATTATGGAGCTTTAAAAAGATAATAAATTAAAAAGTTGAAATAAATGCCCTCTGTTAATATTTGTGTTTGTATAAGTGAAAAGAAATAAAATTCTATACTTGAATATTGGAGTACTAATGCATATCAGTGTACATGCATATGTGTGAAAGATATATATACATATGTATATATATACAGATACATATCTGTGTGAAAGAGAGATGCCTTGAAAGCATGAAGTTACATAAAGAATTTTCTCTTTTCAAAACTGGAATGCTATCTTTTCACACCCAGTTTGTGAAATATAAATATATGTAATTTTTGGTGTCAAACAGGTCTTAAGTTTCAGTTCTGATATTAATCTATCACATGCATTATATATTTCCTGTGCTTTAATACAAGATTTGAATCAACGTTAGATAAACAGTTATTCTAAACTAGATAAAATGCTTACAAACAGACACAAAGTTAAAAAGTAGATTTACACTAGCCTACTTCAAATTATGTCTATTAAGATATAATTGACATATTACATTGTGTAAGTTTAAGGCATACAACTTGATGATTTGATACATGTGTATATTGTGAAATGATTACTAGATAGGGTTACTTAACACATACTTCACCTCACAAAATTACAATTTTTTTCTTTGTGGTGAGAACATTTAACATTTACTCTTAGCAACTTTAAGTATTTATTTAATTTAATTAAGTACACAATACTATAGCCATCATGCTGAATATTAAATCCCCAGAACTTAGTCATCTTATAACTGGAAGTTTGTATCCTCTGACCAACATCTCCCCATTTCTCCCACTTCCGAGCTCCTGGCAATCATCATTCTACTCTCTGTTTCTATGAGTTCAGCTTTTTTGGATTTCACATATAAGTGAGATCATACAGCGTTTGTCCTTCTCTGTCTGACTTATTTCACTTTGCATAATGCCCGCTTGGTCCATTCATGTTGTCACAAGTGGCAGGATTTCCTTCTTTTTTTTGAGGCTAAATTATATTTATATTAAATTTTCTTTATCCATTCATCTGTCAATGAACACTTTAGTTGTTTCCATGTCTTGACTATTGTGAATGATACTATAATGAATATGTGAGTGCAGATATCTCTTCAAGGTAGTGATTTCATTTCCCTCAGATATAAATACCAGAAGTAGGATTAATTGATCATATGGTAGTCCTATTTTTAATTTTTGAGAAAACTCCATACTGTTTTCCATAGTGGTTGTGCCAATTTACATTCCCACCAACAGTGCACAAGGGTTCCCTTTTCTCCACATCTTCACCAACACTTGTTATCTCTTATCTTTTTTATAATAGTCATTCTAACAAGTATGAGGTAATATCTCATTCTGGTTTTGATTTGATTTTCCCTGATCATTCATGATGTTGAACATAATTTCATTTACCTTTTGGTCATCTGCATGTCTTCTTTGGAAAAATCTTTATTCAGTTCCTCTGCCCGTTTTTTAAAATCAGATTATTGGGGATTATTTGCTAATGAGTTGTATGAGTTCCTTATATAATTTGCATGTTGACCTCCTATCTGATGTATGGTTCACAAATGTTTTCTCCCCTCTATATGTTGCCTCTTTATTCTGTCTATTGTTTCTTTTGCTGTACAGAAGCTGTTTAGTTTGATGTAGTTCCACTTATTTATTTTTGCATTTGTTGCCTGTACTGTTAGTGTCATATCCGAAAGATCATTGCCAAGACCAATGTCACGGAGCTTTTCTCCTATGTTTTCTCCCAGGAGTTTTACTGTGTCAGGTCTTAAATTTTAGTCTTTAATCTATTTTGAGTTAATTTACATGGATGACATAAGATAGGGGACAAATTTCATTCTTTTGCATATAAATATCCAGTTTTCCCAAAATGTCCAGTCTGCATGGTTTTTATTTCTTTTTCTTGCCTAATTGCTCTGTCTAGAACTTCCAGTACTATGTTGAATAGGAGTGGGGAGAGTGGGTGACCCTGTCTTGTTCCTGCTTTTGGATAGCTTTTTAGTTAGCTATGTATTTGTGTATTGAGTATAATGTTAGCTGTGGATTTCTCATATACGGCCATTGGTACGTTGAGTTTTATTGCTTCCATACCCAACTTGTTGAAAGGGTTTGTGTGAAAAGATGTTGCATTTTTTCAAATGCTTTTCCTGCAACTATTTAGAGGATCATATGATTTTTAGCCTTCATTCTATTAATGTGGTGCATCACATTTATTGATATGCATATGTTGAACCATCCTTGCATCTCAGGGATAAATCCCACTAAATGATGATGTATAATTCTTTTAATATGCTTTATTCAGTTTACTAGAATTTTGTTGAGAATTTTTGCATCTTCTATTCATCAGGGATATTGGCCTGTAGTTTTCTATTCTTGTAGTGTCCTTATCTATGTTTGGTATCAGATTAAACTCATAAAATGAGTTTGATAGTATTCCTTTCTCATCCATTTTTTGGAAGAGTTTGAGAAGGATTCGTGGTAATTCTTCCTTAAATATTTGGTCAAATACACCCATGAAACCATCTGGTCCTGGGTATTTCCTTGTTGGGACGTTTGATTACTGCTTCAATCTCCTTAGTTATTATTAGTCTTTTCAGGTTTTCTATTTCTTCGTGAGTCAGTCTTGGTAGGTTGAATGTTTCTAGGAATTTATCCATTTCTTCTAGGTTATCCAAATTGTTAGCGTATAATTATCCATAATCACCTCTTATTATCCCTTGTATTTCTATGATGTCAGTTTTAATGTCTCCTCTTTCATTTATAATTTTACTTGAATCCTCTCTCTTTTTTTTCTTGGATAGTCTAGCTAAGAATTTGTCAATTTTGTTTGCCTTTTCAAAATCACAACTCCTAGTTTCATTGATTTTTTTCTATTTTCTTTCTAGTCTCTATTTCATTTATTTCTGCCTTTCTTATTTCCTTTCTTCTGCTAACTTTGGGCTTACTTTTTTCTATTCTAATTCTTTCAGGTATAAAGTTAAGTCGTTTATGTGAGAAATTTCTTTTTTCTTAATATAGGCATTCAATCTATAAATTTCCCTCTTAGAACTGCTTTTGCTGCATGTTTGTTTTTGTTTTTAAATAATGAAATTTGAATACCATTTGAAAGTTTATAAAATGCTTTTAATTTTAGCTCATTTTACTGTTAGGACATGAAAGTACCCAGCGGCTTGTTTATTCTACGTGAATTTTGATTGTGAAGTATATCACAGAAGTATTATATATTACAACTGTTTCACAAAAGAGAAGTTCAATAGAGAAATATCAACAGAGAGACCCAGAATTTTTAGTCTTTATCTCCTTGTCTTTCAGTCCTCACACTAATCTCTAATTAATTAATTAATCAGCTTGTGGTTAAAAACAAGTACTTTACGAAACTTATACTCCTGGAAAGTATATCCTAGTTCAAGGGTTCAAATTCTACTAAATATCAACCTTTGCTTCTGCCAGAATTGTAATCTCTGTTTCAAGTTCTTTCTTTTTTTTTTTTTTTCAAGTCCTCTTGTTTCAAACTTCAATAACAGTCATCATTAATGTCGGTCATTTGACCATTTAGTCACATATAACTAGATGGAATGGAAACAATCACGGAAGTTAGAGCCAGAGTATAAGTTCCAAACATTGTTAGTGGCAATGAGAACAGGAAAGAAGGGTTGGAAAATGAGAAATAGCGAGGATATGAACTTGCCAGGACTTGCAGGTAAATTTAATGTGCAGAGAGAGAAAGGAGGAGATGAGGTTTTTGGCACTGGAAATAGGCTAATGGCGGTGTCATCTAAAAAGATTGAGATAAATGAACAAAAGTGAAATTTTACATGTGGTATAATTTTTATAGCCTTTTAGATTATAGGCTTTTTATGTATATTTTTTATTCTTAGAGCCTTAAAAGCCAGCCCTGGTGGTCTAGTGGTTAAGATTCAACACTCTCACCTCTGCAGCCTTGGGACGTCTCCAGGTCAGGGAACCATACCACCAGTCTGTTGGTTGTCATACTGTGAGAACTGCATTTTGCTGTGATGCTGAAAGCTCTGTCACCATTACTTCAAATACTAGCAAGGTCAGCCATAGTGCACAGGTTTCAGTGGAGCTTCTAAACTATGACAGACTAGGAAGAAAGACCTGGTCTCCCACTTTTGAAAAACTAGTCACGAAAACCCTAAGAATAGCAGCAGAGCATTGTCTGATATAGCACCAGAAGGTGAGAGCATGGTGCGAAAACGACTGGGCAGGGTTCTGCTCTGCTGTACACAGGGTCACTAGGAGTTGGGATCAACTCGACGGCACTAACAACAAAGAGCCTTAAAGGGCTATATACACATCACAGATGTTCCATAAATTCCAGTTGCATTAACATATGAATGCCAAAAAATGAACAGAGAGATTGGTCATTAATATTGTGTTAATCTTGCAACTGGAACAGTATGGATTCACATTTTCTAATATATACATTTATAACAGTATTATAAATTTCCAATTGTCCTTTAAAAATTTGGTATTAGTCCTGTTCTTTTCTAATGACACAATTTTACTTCTAATGTTGACATTATAAGGATTTATGAATTGAGAATATCTTTGAGAACTTACCTACGTTGACAGACTCCTGGGATCGTTCCTTCACCCAATCCCTTAGAGTTCAACCAAACATTCGAATTTCAACATCTACTGTTAAACCACATAAAACACTATTTCAGAAAGCTGTGTTCTTTCAATAGAAAATCACTTCCCTTAGAGGCTGCACAATCATTTCCAGATTTAAAATGCCTTTACAATTTTTCATACTTGATAGGTGGTCTTTCTCAATATGTTGCAAAAAAAAAAGGAAATGTATTTTAATGGTATGCTTTATGCATATAAAAATTTTGAGTAAATCACACTTGTCTTGAATTCTCGAAAAAAATAAATGAGATTCTATGCTTAAAAGAAAAATATTTTATTTAAAAAAAAGCTTTCTAATAGAACATAAATTATATTTCTGGAATATTGTCTATGAAAATAGATCTTTAAAAATCTGAAGATTCTCATTTTTTAAAAATTATCTTTAAATCAAAGATTCATTCATGACTATGGATACAACGTAAGGGTGTGTATGTGTGTGCATGTATTCACACACTGAAAAATACAATCTCTAAGGAATATTATTCTTTGCACCACTGTATTGATTAATGTTTGATGTTTTTTCCATTTCACATATCCTAGCATTACAAATACAAATTTATCCTAGTATAGAGAATTACCACTGTATCTTTGAAGTATGCTTTGCTTTTTTAAACTTACTTTTTTAAACTTTACCTAAACCCTCTCAGCAAATATAAATTACTTTAATTTGTTTTGATTTATCAATTAAAAGAAATTTTTCCTGCTCCAAAAAATATCATATAATTCAACAAAAGCAAATATCCTGTCCAAACATCATTATCATGGGAAAGAAGAAATCTAGTTCAATTCCCAAACCTAGTAAATACAGAAAAATGGAGAAATCTGGAACTTGGGTTTTTGGAGTGGTAAAACATATACATCCTTCTCCTATCTTAGATTCATTTCAGGATTTATAATGTGGTCTTAAAGACCATACAACCTTCTAAAGAAATTCTAAGTCAACTAACATCCAAAATAGTGTCATAAAAATCCTTTGATTCACCCTTAAATAGTAAAGAGAAAAACAGTGTAAAGAGGATCAAAGAAGAGTTCAGGAATTAAATCCAACCGTCTAACACTCAGAATGAAAAGTTAAGGTCTCTGAGATTAGACCTCATCACCATATAAGAGGGATATTGTGAGTGAAAAAATCTTAGGTAGACATAAAAAAAAGTTTTGCTCACAGATTTATAGTCTAACTTGGTGTGAAGTACGTATTGTAATAAATACATTGGACACTGAAAGAGCTCTCATCATCCGAGGCCGGTTTACCTTCCCTACGCTGTGAGACCCACAACAGATTTCCCTCCCTTCTTTACGTGCACCATTTACCCTGAGGACTCATGCC
This sequence comes from Equus quagga, assembly GCF_021613505.1. Classification (NCBI taxonomy): domain Eukaryota; kingdom Metazoa; phylum Chordata; class Mammalia; order Perissodactyla; family Equidae; genus Equus; species Equus quagga. Next base: position 85,593,762 of record NC_060270.1, read on the forward strand.
TTTGCACATTCTGCCCACTTTGCTTTAGCCACCTAGCAAAAACATACATGATTGTTTACTTTTTAGTTAAAATGAACTCCTACCTCATGAATGCTTTACAGCGGTCTAAATTACCTATCTAATAAAAATTAAGATTCTGTATTGCTCGTTATGAGTGTTTTCTATTACTCATCTTCCTTATCCTATAGATTGTCTGATTTTCACCTTTTCAGTGCCAAGTATCCATTCCTGTCTTTAACATGTTTGTATGTAGAAGGTATTTAAACATTGGTCTGAATGTAATAAAATCCCCATTTAGGGAATTAAGGAATTCTAAGTCTTTAAATCAACAGCTATAGAGGCATTTATAGTGGTTCATTAGGGTCAAGAAATGGACTCTAGAGTTCCATAGATTTACCTGTGAAACCCAGTGCTCGTATATGCCTCAGTGTCTTTAGCTGTAAATTATGACTAATAAAAATAATACCTGCACCTGGTCTGGTTATGAGAACTGAAGATAACGCATGTACAAAATGTAAAGCACAGTATCTGGCACATCCCCAGCAATACGAAAGAGCTTCATTTCCCCAGAAAAGGGCATTATTTCTCTTTGCGTATTCCTATTATTTTACTTTTATTATTTATCTAATTGTGAATTCTACAAATTTTAGAAGTTAAGAAATTGGAGATAAACCAGAAAAATAAAGACAGAAGGGGAATATTACAATAGCTCCAAAAAAATAATCCAAGCGGGACAATGATTCACCATCTCTACTTTATTTCTATACATCTCTGCTGCATCTGTCATAAAATAGTTTTTTAATGTCAAGAAGGAAGAAAGGTCTCTATAGCAAAATAGATAAAGCTTTATAATGCCAGCTTGCCAGGATGAATTTCTAAGAGAATTGTTGCTCTTTGTCACTATATGCAAAATGTATGTAGGTAAAATGTGTGTGTATATATACATTTATTTTATATAAATATTATATATATATATGTACACACACACATATAGACATATATAAAATTATATTTTTTCTACAAAAGCAAAATTTTAGTTGCCCTTTATAGTAATTTAATCCTGAATTTATGGAGATTTAAGAGCATACATTCTATAAGGAGTAATTCTAGAACATCATTAATGATCTTTATTCCTGGGTTTAAGATCTTCCTTGGTAGTAAAAGATAATAATTTTTTTTCCAAAAAACCTAGAACTTCAGAACTAACCTGTGGTTATTCATTTGTTCAAACTAAGCAAAAAATACAGCTTAGGCACTTCAGTGTTTACACTGCTATTTCTTTCCTTTGACCTAATTTCTAGCATTGGCAACATAACCAATTTGGGAAAAAGAGTGTTTCATCTGCAAAGTGTCAAATTAAAGGAAGTGAATTTGGGCACTGCTCCCAAATATGTTTTAGGTTGCAAAAGAGTTTTGATTAGCTATTCAAGGCAAAAGAATGCTACGGGAGAATTCTATGACACCTTGTGTGAAGAAAGCATCTTGTAATAGTAAGAAGTAAAATCACAGGCTTTAATGTATAGCCCTATGTAATGGGCGGAAGGCAAGGAGGGGAATAGATAAATGACTTTAAAATGAGATTGATTTTTTTCTCTTTTTCTTCAAAGAATCAGAGGTATAGTTATATTAATTAGTTGATGTCTGTTTTATAGCCTTTAAAAATACAGGATAATTCATCTTGATTCTGTAATTACTAGTTATACAAACAACACAAGACAAGTCTGAAAAGCAGGTTTTTTCAACATGAAATAGATATTACACTGGCAAATGTGTTACTCAGATTAATAAATCAAGGTTATGTCATTTGATAAATTCTTTTCTTACTTAATAGGAGATATTATCTAAGTTCATATGCCAAATTGAAAAATGTCTATATTTTACGTATTGCCAAATATCAAATATATCACTAAACTTGATTGACCAATAAAAACTATTTTCCAAAACACTATAAAGGACTCAATTGTATATTTTCTTTTGAATAGAGGTGACTTGATTCTTGGAATAGAAAATTGTGTTCTTGATTACAAGATTAAAAAATTATAAAAGAGGTTGATAGATCACATGAAGACCATGCTACTGCCTCTATGACAACATTGTTCTGGACTGAGCGTTTGGTTAAAAAGAATCCATCTGACTTCCATAAAACATTGATACAGGAAAGGAATTTATAAACCTATTTGTGCCATACACACAGACCAAATAAGGTTGTTACAACCTTGCATCTGATTCTCACTTTCCAGGCTAGACAATGTCCTGGAAATGACCCCAGTTGAAACCAGCAGGAGACTATCATCTTTCTCCCCTTTACACTTTAGCCTGAGGTCAGGAAGATCTGAGCTGCTCAATATTTCTATTACATTAATGGCACAATTATCACATATGGATAAACTTCATGCTGCTAATATAGACATGCTTCTAGAAGCAATTTCTGGCTCTGCTGGGCAAGGCAATCTATTAGGTCATTTGTAACCTCTGAAAAACCTAGTGGAAAGAGTACAGACTTTACATTTCCTAAGTATAAATTTTGGCCCTGTATTTATTTGTAGAGTAACCTTGGCAAATTACTTAACATCACTGTGTCTCAACTGGGTGATAATAACTTCTATCTGACAGGAAAATGGTGAAGATTTATGAAAAAGCACAGGGAAACAAGCTCCTCAAGTGTTTCATACATAGTAAGATTAGGTCAGTGGAAATTATCATCAAGTACAGTATTTTGCTCATTCCTTTTCATAACTGATGTCATCTTAATATAAAAAATAATCAACATCAAATAATTTCTCTTCTCAGTCACACTGAATGTTATATCAAAAAGCATAGAGAAAATAAATACTTGAAGAATGTTAATAAATGTAAATTGCTCTGAAAATTATCAAAGTGCTACTGATCCTTTTGGTCAGAAACTAGGTAGCTACAGGTTCCAGGAGATAGAAGCAAACGCAGAAGCTTTGCAGAAGTAAATGCAGAAGTTCTACGTATACATTAAGTACTATGAAGTGTGTGTTACATATTCAATAAATAGCTATCGACTGATTCCTAAAAGCCTTTAGAACACGATAAATTTAAAAGGAAAATTATAATTCATTTCTATAATGTATCTGAATCATGTCAGTTTGATAGCAAAATTATTGCAAACAGTCATACACTGCAGTAACCATGGGTAAATATCCTGGATTTTGAGATTAGAATCGAATGAAGCAATAATCTTCAAGACCATCTCCTCTATCTCTTTGTTTAAATGTAACAAGACAGAAGTTTTGAATTTTTAAAAAGTAAACCATATTTTCACACAATTTTATCTCCACACATTTCTCTTTGTCTTTTAAATGTTTTTTGTTCTTTAGAGCAAAATTTGTCCCCATTTTGCTCATCAGTTAATCCTTTTCTTACTGTGTGGTAGACACTCAGTTGTAGACACATTGATTTTGCTATTCATGAGTAGTAAGCGTCCAGCAGAGGTAGCCTAAACGATGACATGCTTCTCTTGATGCCTTTTTATTTTGCTTTTCCAAACTTCCAGTCAATTTTCTGAGCTATCCTTCCAGTAAATTTCTTCTCTGCTTTTGTTGACTGGAGTAGTTTTCAGTAGTTGCAACCAAGAACTCTGACTAACACATGTGGCGGTCTGCTAATACTATTGATGAGGTTTTTCTACGCTTGCCTGAAAGACTGATGGGAAAATCATAAATCTTTCTTGAGCTCAGCTTGCAACCAATATTTGTTGCCTATTCTTTTCCTAATCCTTCTTCTCAAGCTATGGCCTTGATAATAGCCATCTTGTCTTTAACACCGCTAGCCATAGGGAAACTCCAGATTGGCTTTATAAAAAGACATTGCTATGTTCTAAAGTTGTTGATTTGCTCCAGTGCATCTTTCAGGTATCTTTTCCCTCCCTTCTTTTTCACAGCTGCCTAAGTTCAACTCACTACCAAGGAGCCATGCTGTCATCCCTTCTCCCTCAAGGAGGTAGTGGGGCAAATCCGTATTACAGGAAAAAATGACTCCAGTGCAGAAGCCCACATGTGTTCCACGACTTGCCACTAGGTGATATTGTCTCCATCATATAATTCAGGAAGAGAACAACATTCAAATCATTTTTAAAGACTACCAATTTCAAAGGCTTTCATGTACACTCAGATATAAACCTAATAAGTTCCCTTTTTCCTCATTTAGAAATGAGGTTTTTATACACAGGTTTACGTTTTAGTCATGGAATCTTTGTATTGTAAGTTGTGTGTGTAGAGGGTGTATGCAAGTATTTTAAAATAATATTATGGCATTGAAACATATAAGAAACAAGCTTTAGGACAGGATTTGGGCTTGTAGGAGGTGACTACAATCAAGTGAAGTCTTTGAAGCAACAATTGTTATTGGTTAAACATTGTATATTTTATAATTTTTTAACGCTTATTTTATTCTTTAATAGATAAATGTGAAAACAATTTACAGACCTAATATACAGCTTTCATGCTGTGCATATCTAGACACAGACGTTCCGAATCATATTGGGATCTGATAGTAAAAGCATCTCACCCAGAGCTCATATCTGCTTCTGGATATGGCTTTGAAACAATGTCTCAGAGCTTGGCATGTTGGAAGCATGAAATTTTCATGAAATCTTTCAGGCGCATATGGCTGAACTGATGTCTTGAAATAGAAACAAAAGTAAGGCACAAAGATTGAAGCAGAAGAGGTAGGAAGAGATCATTATGATAAGTAGGTCCTCTACTTTGGGCCTCAGAGATTCTTGATCCAGAACTAAACGATATGCCAGGATGTTTGCCATTCAACATTATTATTGGTCTGTATTAGCTTGGCCTGGTATAGCTCTGAAATATTTCTGATCCCACATTGTTTCCCTGCCTACGGTATCTTCATAGGGGAACATATTCAAGAAATAGAAAGTTGTCTTAAAGTGTTTGTAGTTTGGTTTATTTTTGCCTTGATCCTGACCTAGATTTCTGTCAAGCCACATGTCAAGAATTCCCCCAAACTGCCTAGCATTTGAAATGTACATTTAGGAAGAGGTTTGGAGGTAAAGACGAATTCTTTTCCAAATGTTTACTCAGATATCAGCACATAGTGTCAAGTTTAAGGCTAAACTAGAGGTCACTTTCAATGCCAAAAACTATACAAAGCTCCACTTTAGTGGATCATCGCTCCCGCTGAGAAAATAACAGCAATTACAATAACACGCACACAACGCATGAGCACAAAATCTCACCGATGCATCTCATAGGTAATCACACCTGTCAAGGTTTATATCATTAAATTTTATTTGATGTCACAGTGGCGAAGTCAGTCACATATAATATACGTGTAAGTGATTTTCAGAACTATTTGAACAAATTTTTTAAAGATAGAATCATAATATTCCAGGTATACATTTTCTCAGTCACCTTTATATATGTGGCCAACGTGTTTGTCATTTCATGGGAAAACAGTTGCTTTATTCCCCATGAACTGTTGTACTTTTACAGAATTTTAATGTTTTAATTTTAAATTTTCATTATCTCTCTCTCTCTTTGTTTTGTTTTGTTTTTTTGCTTTGTATGTGAGCTGCCCTTACAGCATGGCCACTGATAGACGAATGGTGTAGGTCTTCACCCAGGAACTGAACCTGGGCCACTGAAGTGGAGTGCGTCAAACTTAACCACTAGGCCACCAGGGCTGACCCTCATTCTCTTTCTTATGATAGAAGCAAAATGTGAAATAAAAATTTCTAAATCTCAGGTATGTTCTGTTTTTTTAAAAATTATTCTTTCTTAGAACATAAAGTAGGCACCAACAGTGTACAAACATGTAGTACAAACATGTAGAAATGACATTCATTTCATTTATTCCACGAATACTTACTTATTTTGCATGAACTGAGCAGGAAGTTAGTTTCTGGGTGTCAGAGATGAGTATAATGCAATCTCTACCTTCTAGAAGCTCACAATCATGCCAGGGTGACCCAGAGACAAAATAATAACTGTTAGTATAGCACAAACATCCCAGAGAGGGATGGCTTTCAAAATATTTTGAGGACTCAAAACCCATAGAAGTAGCTGACTATGGAAAATGAGATCTTAATTGTTTCATTTACCCATTGCCTACAAGAGCTTTCCAAAGTGTCCCTGGCATTTCCAGGAACACATAGCACATTCTGGCACAATATCTTAGATTTAAAAATCTCTAGGAATGTAAAACACTGAAACTCTAGCCCATGCTAGTGTCTTGGGACTTTTAAATATTAATCTAAGTAATAGTTACAACCAATTCCTCTATAAAAGATATTAATAATTTTAAGCACTTGAGCTGCATCATTGTAATGATCATATTCCCCTTAGTTTAATTTTAACATTTTTAAAAACAAAACTTGACATTTTAAGTCAGCAAGGGAGACTCATTGCAGCACAGAATACATCTATCTGTCCTAAATGCCATAATTATTGGACAAGACTCTGCCAAGTAAGTTACTCCTTAGGAACTTGGAAGGCACATCACCTTCCAAGACACGCGAGGACTATTTAGTGAATTGCTTGGCTGATTTATACAGTAGAATGCTCAGTAATGATAGTCCAAATATCAGTCATTTGAGAAAATTAACAATCCACCAAAATGCATACCAACCAGTGTGGCAGGTCAGCAGAAGAGATAAGTGGCTAATTTGGTCAGTGATTAACTCATTCTGTTGGTTTGGGATTTAGATCAATTTGGCTACACTGCAGAAAATGGCATTCCTTTCTTCTTATGTGATGAATTTAAGCTCATGGCATTTTCTTTTAAAGATTTTATTTTTTTTCCTTTTTCTCCCCAAAGCCCCCCAGTACATAGTTGTATATTCTTCGTTGTGGGTCCTTCTAGTTGTGGCATGTGGGATGCTGCCTCAGCGTTGTTTGATGAGCAGTACCATGTCAACACCCAGGATTTGAACCAACGAAACACTGGGCTACCTGCAGCGGAGCCCACGAACTTCACCACTCGGCCACGGGGCCAGCCCCAAGCTCACGGCATTTTTAAAGTGCAAGAATTTGAAGAATTTTTTTAAGCCAAACCCTCATTTTATAGATAAGGAAACTAATTTACCCAATGTTATCAAACTCATTAAGATATGGTCTCTATTCACTTTCTCTTATATTTTGATATTTTTATCAAATAAATTTTCAAGCTATTTCTCATTAAACGCAACTACCTATCATTAAAATGAAACTATTATTTTCAGTTTCCTAGAAGCCATGTGCTCTTCCATACAGATGAGATGTTAAACATGCTGTTTTTCTCTCCCTGGAGCTTACATGACCAATGCACACAAACAAACACACCTGAACACATGTGTTACTGTATACGAGGAAGGCAAAATATATGCACATTGTGTATTTTTTCTAGAAGTGTAGAGAACTCTAATAATTGCTATGGCTAATTGAAATTAAATTTTCCTATGTACCAAGTAGAAAAGATTTATAAACTCTCTACAATTGGCACGCTACAGAACTAGGCACTTGGAAGGATATAAAGATGACAGTCTTCAATCTAATGTTGTGCATGTGGGGAGGGGTGGAGGAATTAGACAATTACATGACTAAGCACATTACAAAGCTAGGGAAAAATACAAAATGCTGTTATACTTCAAAAAGGGGTAATGAAGAAACTAATCCAAATGGTAGGACAGATTTTCTTTTGGTGTTTTAACTTAATCTCAAAGAGTAGGTGGAATTGCACTCAGGAAATGGAGGAAGAACACTGTCAAGATTGGAATGATCAATTCCATTTGGTACTAAAGGACAGATAAATAAGCAATTACCAAAGGTTTGTCTTTTGATTATTAAAATTACTTCAATTTTCAGTGGCGTGGGGCCCACCCGGTGGTGTAGTTGTTTAAGTTTGGGTGCTCCACTCTGGCAGCCCTGGATTTGCAGGTTCAGATCCTGGGCATGGACCTATGAACTGCTTATCAAGCCATGCTATATATAAAGTAGAGGAGGATGGGCACAGATGTTAGCCAGGGCTAATCTTCCTCAGGAAAAAAAAAAAATTTCAATAACTAAAAATGTTTCTGTATTGATCTTTTATAAAAAGAAAAAAATTTTCTAAAACTTATTTCATTCCTTAAGTGCACATCATGGGCCTATTTATGTGGCTGGATTCTTCCATAAAAGAGTTGGACTTTGAATTTGATTTTAAGAATGAATTTTTTTTTTTAGAGAAAAGGCTTTCTGTGCAAAAAGACTGATTTCAAAATGAATGGTAATTTGAAAAAGATCTTTGAGATTGGTAGGGCAATGGCACAAGGTACTTGATGGACAGTGATGGAAACAAAACAAAACAAAAACCCAACCCGGACATAAAAGTTGTATAATTTCCTAATTTAGAGTATTCGCTATTTTTTTTTTTGTAATCAATGGAGACTTAGCACAAGAAGAAAAGTGATGATATCAGTTTTGTCCATAGGAAAATGACATCTGCAAAGTGCAATTAGGTGGACTGGATTGCAAACAGTCTAGTTAGGGGCAGAGAGAAAAGCTACTGTCACATAATTTCTTTGAATCTAAAAGTGATCAAAGAAATAGCCTTAATTTTTACTTCAACTGAATTTTATTTTAAAACTAAGATGTAGGTATTTCAGTAGTACTTTATATTCCATGAGTTTATCAGATCATCAATTCCCTAAATAAAAATGCTTCCCCTTAAGAAAGGCAGAGATGGTTTTTAAATATTAAAGGTATTAATGTATTTTAGCCTGAGAAAAGAGGACATTTTAAGAAATGACAAAGTACCCTGCTCGTTACTTTGCAATTGTAAAGCACTATAATATAAGCAACAAAATATTCTCTTATTAACATAAGCAAAGTGATGACTTAGGGCCTCTCAACATTTGAGTCTCCCTCCTTAATCCACGTAAGCCCTCAATTTTACATTTTCCATCAGACCCATAAAGTATACTGAGACTCATACATAAAAGATTTCTTAGCAAAGCCATGTAATGCTTATGTAAGTATATTTCATAAGAAGAAAAGAAATTTCAAATTATATTCTAAGAATTGGTTGTTACAGCATTAACTACAAAACTCAAAAGTGATGTAAATTCTGATAACCCTTCACACAGATTTTCAATTCATGACCATCTTGGAATATTTATATGGCTCAACTGCCTCAGTCATAAATTTTTAGCTACCTTCAGTCAGTTTCTTGAAGGGAATTCTATTTTAAAAGAGAATGTACCAATCATACCAAAACTACCAAACATATGAATTAAGATCTGTGATGTGGCAAATCTATGCAAAATGAAAGATAATTATCACAAAAATGATAGGGTTTTTCCTACATTTTTTGTTTACCATGGCCATCAACTATTTATTAATAATGCAGTTTCTTCTTTGCTGACTTGTAAGGTATGGCTAGCAAACTTGACCTTTCATTTCCTGCATTTTTATGTAACTTCTAATTCACTATTATGTTTCCATTCTTCCATTGCAAGTAGAATTAAAAAATGATAGTATAAAAAATTCTATCAGAATATTTAATAGGAATATATTTTATCAGTGTATTGTTTCAATATCAAAGTAATCTGTAGGCTACTTTGGATATATTATCTATAACATCTTCATAGGGAACTCTCAGGTAATTATTTCATTATTTTATTAGTTAGGTGCAAAAGCCTATGTCTAAGTATTAGGAAAAAATTAAAAAGAGGAGTGAAATTTTTTGGTATAACTTTCTTTGGAAAAATGTAATCCTTTTCTTTTTTCTAATTGGTGCAGTAAGTTTAGAATTGCAGCTTTGAAAAAATCAAAGAGCAACTTACTTTAAAAAAATCACCCTACTGAAGGTGTAAAAAGCTAGAGCTGGTAAGACAGAAAGGAATACTCTGAGGTCAAAGACCAAGGAAAAGCGGGAAATTGGAGAATTAAAAGGAGTGCTACATCACGCACACATATTGTGGATATTGGATGAATACGGGGAGGGTCACTTTTGTTTTCAACGTCTTCTGGAATTAGAGGTCAAGAGGTAAAACCAAAGGCCTACATAAAGGAGACTGTTTTACTGCCCTGATATGACAACACCAAGGGCCACCTCATGAGCCTAAAGGATGAACTAAAATAAATTCCAAGTGAAGGAGACTGAGAAGAAAACTGCTGGTGAAATTTTCTAACTACTGTCCTGCCCTGACATGGGTTTTCATTCTGTATGTTTACTAACAGAGTGATAAAAAACAAATTAAACCAAACAGACAACGAAACAAAAATTCAAGCTAAGTATTTCTAAATTGTAATTGTCTTGGTAGAAGGTTCTGAAACTCTTCTCTGGACTAATCTCTTCAGCTCAGGCCTCAAAGAATTCCCATAGATAAATTTATGAGTAATATTATCTCATATGTAAAAAAACAAATCCGTGAATTCACAATAAAACAAGCCACCATAAGTAAGAGCAGGCAGAAAAAAGAAATAGGAGAATCAGAGCTATAAAGATAGACTCCAGATAGGGAAGTTACCTCATACAAAATAAAAAATAGTATTTCATATGCTGAAACAAATAAAAGAAGCAAATAAAAATGAGTAAAAAGCAATTGACCATAAAATAACGAAGCATATTTGAAAAAATATGTAATTTTTTAGAAGTGAAAATTTTACTATTAATATATAGAACCTAATGGCAGATTACTGTTGATGAGAGAATTAGTGAGCTGGAAAATAAATCTGTAAGAATTATATTGAATATGGCCAAGAAAGAGAAAGAGATGGAAAATATAAAGGGATGTTAAGAGTAATGAAGGCTAGAGTGATGAAAAAGCTAATTGAATTACCAGAAGGAGAAGAAACAGAGACCAGATCAGAAGCATAATTAGAAAAGATAATTACTGAAAAATTTCCATAATTGGTAAAATACATCAGTTCATAGAATGAGGAAGCTCAAGCAAAGGACAAGGATAAATATAAAGAAATCCATCCTTAGGAATGCTATATTGAAACTGTAGAACTAACCAAATAAAAAGATACTCTCTGAAAAGTTCTTTTCGAATTCAGAGAAAAAAAATCCAGACTAACTAGGTAGAAAGGTCACAGAACTTATTGTCCAAACTAGCAATTTTGGGAGTGAAAGAGCATTAATTTTTACTTCAAGATAATTGGCATAAAATGGAACTGTCCTGGGAAAGCTAGTAACTGTGGTGATCCCACCTATAAAGAAATGACAAGACAGACACGTAATTTCTCTGCAACAAAAATGAAAACAAAAGAGAATGGAGTTATAGCTTCAGTGTATAGAGAAAATATAGCAATTAATCTAAAAGATTTATGAACAAACGGAAAATATATTTTAGGACAAAGAAAACTATAGCATATCCTCACTGAAGGAAAATGATGATTAATAAGCATTGAACATAATTTTATACATAAAAATAATAATATATTGTAAAGTTATTAGGAACAAGATAAAACTAAAATATTTGACCAAGAAGGTAGAAAAGATAAAATAGAGTTGAATGTAGTTGGTATTTTAAGTTCATTATCACTTGAAAAGAAAAATATAGATTAAATTTTGCCATTGGTAAATTAGGTAGGCATTTTAAAATTTCCATGATGACTATTAAATTTACAGAAATTTATTTCATAATTTTCAATCTAATGGAAATGGATTGAGCAAAGATATAAAATAGTATAAAATATAGCATATAAGAGACTAAAATACAATATGCACAAAATAAGATGGAAGAATAAATCTAAACTTCTCAATATTAACAATAAGTACAAATGGAAAAAATGATCCAGTTAGATGACAAAGATGGTTAGAATAGAAAAAAAAAAATTCTAGCTATATGCTGATAACAGGATATATGTCTAAGACATTAGGATGAAGAAATGCAAAGGAAAGTAACGGAAAAAGATATACCAGGCAGATAATAACAAGAGTGCAAGTGTTTCTATATCAATCCTAGACAAAAATGGACATTAAGTCCACAAAAACATTATTATTAAAGCTAGATGACAACTAAAAAATGCTGAAAGTTTCATCGGAAAGATGTAGGTCAAAATTTGCCTGCATCAATATAATAGTCTTTATATATATATTGCAAAATTGCAAAGATAAGAAAAAAGATATAAATCTACATGTTATGTATTAGTATATACTATATATTTATATATATATAGTATATATTGGTACAATTTAACATAGCTCTCTCAATAATTAACAGATGAAGCAGACAAAAAACTCTAAAGATATAGAGGCTGATTTGAATAACACAATATTAAACTTGATATAATGTGAATCTATTAAGCATTGCACCCAACACCTGAGGACTACACATTATTTCGATGGAAAAAAAGAGAGTTACAGCATGACTTGACTCCTAAATACAAATCCTAAATAAATATACAAATCCTAAATAAAATATTATCTGTTGAAATGAATCAATGTATAAAATTCTAGCCAAGTTGCTTTATTCCAGGAATACAAAGATAGTTTGACATTAAAAAATTAATTAATATATTTTACTACCTTAACTCACCAAAGGGGGTAAGTCATGATCATTTCAAGTGATGCAGAGAAAACATTGGACACACTGCAACATTTATCTTTGATTTTAACAAAAGCAAAGAAGCGATAGAATGAAATTTCTATAAACAGATATAATTACTTACAAGGAACTATATTAAACATCATCTTTAATGAAGAACCTTTAAAAAGTGTTCCCTATAAGATCAGAAACAAGGCAGGATCTCTTCTTCTATCCAATCCATTTAAGTTCTATTCAAAATACATACCCATCACAATAAGGCGAGAAAACTATTTTAAGAATATATGAATGCAATGAAGAAACAAGTCTGTCATTATTTGCAGATACGATGCAGAAAATCTGAAAGAAACTATAGCTTAATGGTCAGAATTAAATAAGGTAGTTTAATAAGACTACTGGGTTTAAAAATGTGTATACGTATACAAAAGTTTTATACATTATATTTCTATAGACAGGCAGCAAATAGTCCTCAGTATAAGAAAGGATTTTTTAAACAATACACAAAAAACAATAACCAAAATGCAAATCTTTGATAAATTCAAGTGCATTGCAGTTAAGAATTCTTTACAAATACTACAACAGTAAAAAAAACAAGTCACAGAGTGAGAGAAGATATTTGCAAAATCGACATGAACAAAAGAATGACAGAACATGCGATACAGGAAGGTCACAAAGGTGACAATTTCCAAAATACCTTGGATACTGAGAATTCAACTACTCTCTGTGGAATCTGCCACTGTACAAAGGTATATGATTGTTTAAGGGATCAGAAATATTTTCATGAGTCTATTCTGCAATGTCACACCAACTAATGAATAAGAGTGCTTAAACCCAAAGGCCTCATAAACATCCACTAAAGGGGGCAAAAAATCTAACGTGCTAAAATGCTGATAACTATGCCTGTAACTCATAATGTACTCTTCACAAATTAGAGAGGAGTTGCTATGGCTTCTTAATGAAATGTTACTATGTTTTAAAAATGGAAACCAGACAGTTGGGGAAAAGAAGCTATGGATAAATGTTGAATACACTTATCCTGACTTCTATTCATAATTCAGCTAAATTTGGCTGCTTTAGGAGGAGAGTTTGGAAAATATATATCTAGATATAGATATATATTTTTTTCCCCAAATCCTTTTACTCTAGTGTAATAAAATACAAGTGTGTATGCGGATTCATTTCATCACTGGGAATTGAAAATCTCTCATTTACAAAGAGAGTAGGATGTGAAAAGGCAGCAGTTTTCAAAGTTAAAATTCCATAGAGAGGAACTAAGAGACACTGAATTTAAGAACTGAAAGAGACCTTAGGGATGGTCTCTGTCAATCCCTCACATTACAGCTGCAGAAGCCTCATCTGCAGAGATGAAGTTACTTACCCAAGGTCACCCAGCTAGCCAGTGACAAAATAATAGGCTCTGATACCAATCGATGTATTTCAGCATTAGAGTTACAAAGAAATAACTTGAATTCACGTTGAAATCTGATTTCCAGATGCATTTTTGACACAGTCGATTTCTGAAGACATGTTTTAGAAAGATAATATTATGGCTACAGTTTAAAAACAGATAACAGTAGCAGCCTGACCGAGTAGAACTTCTATTCCAGTTAAGCCAGATAAAAGGATTCAACATTTCAGGACTATGGAAAATAAACAGAATTATGTTTACTCTGCTGTAAAATACTATGTCTGATGAATTTCACCACAAAATTAGGAATTAAAAACATCACTGGGTAAAATCTGTAACAACCATTTACAAACCCTAGTGGTAACTAGAATATTGTTTGTCATTTGCATATATGGGACACTTGCTTGATAGTGCATTTGCTAATTCAAATGCAGACCTAGTCACTGGCCTCAGGGAGTTCAGTCTACGGTGGGACAGCAATTGATCGGCTCTAATAGACACTTAGAACAGATGCCCATATGGCTAGGAAAACTTCATTCAGATGTCTCTGACCTACTGCCTGACTTCCTGGGGAGAGGAGGTTAAGCTGAGTTCTAAAGAAAAGTATGTATTAGCTGGGTTAGGGTGCAGCAGAAAGAGGCATTCCAGGCCCAGTTACCAGAGGTCAGTGTGGCTAGAGCTCATAAATCCTGAGAGAGTATGGAATAGTCTGAAGCTGGCACAAAAGGGTAGGAGATAAAACACTAAGAGCCTTTTGAGAATTTTAGTTTTCATCTTAAGAGCAAGAGAGAGCCATTAATGAGTTCTAAAAAATGAGATTCTACATTAAATATAAGTTTAAAAATAATCACTCACAATCTCTGAGGACTTGAAAAAGTTAATTGGGTCTATTTCTTTACCAATAAAATGGTGACTAGAAGTAGGGTTCAGGTAACAGAATATTACATAATGCTTAGTTAGTCAATGAGCTTAATACCTGTCTGGAACATTCTGCAATTTTCATTTCTCAACAAGAATTATCAAGATCATTAAAGCATGGTATTTAATCCCCTGCCCATCCTTACCTGTCACCTGGCCCCTGTACCTAACACAGTAACCCGTTTTTAGTAAATATGCCAAGGATGTTGCTAATTAACTATTAGACAAACAACCAGTTCATCTGAGTTAAAATTCTTCAATCAAAATACACAGACAGGTGTGTATTTGATGGGCAGTATTGCCCTCCCACACACTTTCTTTTCTTTTTGAACAGAAATGACAGGTTCTTTAGGCAATGTTCTGTTCAATGAAGTAAGTAGTTATATGGACAAGTGTTTGAAATGCATATAAAGGACAGCAGAAGCTTGAAGCCAAGGTTTTTGTTGGTAAATTGTGTGTTTACTAGCTCTCTCTAAAACTGGTGGTTCCTGGTTGCCAACAATTTTACTTCCTTTCCAGTACTTTGATACAAACCCAATTTCCCTGAAAACACACTGCTATTCTGACAAGAGAACACAATTTTTAAAAGAGCATATCTTGGTGCATGTGTTTCTTTTCCCCTGCCTACTTGTGAAAGAAACTTGAAACTACAATTCAATCAATACCAATTCATTTAAGAGTTATATTTACCAATACACTTCCTGAACAAGATTTCAGATTCACAACACCTTCTGAAATGATTTTGTGCAGCAGTTTCCAACACAGTGCCCCTGCTTACTGTATTTGCTAAGCACCAGCTTTTTAGGGAACTCTAAATTTTCCTGTGGGCAAAGCTGGCTTTACTGGAGATCAGGAGCAGTGAACACAATAGCAGACCATATTCCCATTACTTGGGAATGCCTGCTTGTGGCCCTACATATGTACACCTTTCAAACATAAACAACCAGGTTCAGAAATTTGGGGGTTTGGTACAGTTATACTGAAGTATATCTTAGAATTGCTTTCTTAATCAAGAATACATTATTTTTTATCTGAATTTAACAATCTATTTTTTCCCCTGAAGGTATTCAGAATTAGACCCAGAAACTAATGACATGTAATAAACCTAGATTCAGTGTAATTTTGCATAAGCATTACATTTTAAAAGTAGAAAGTTTTGCAGATTTGTAATGAAAATAAGTAGCTAAGCGAGATCAGAAGCTTAAAAGTTACATTAAATTTGAATCTCATCTATTACCTTTACTTGTTTTGGAGGCAATCATTTTAAAAATAGACATTTTTTTTAAGATAAGTAACCTCTAATTACCCTATATATTTATTAAGTGGCTTCCAAGTACTTAGGTTTCCAAAATCTGTATATATCCCCAAGTGTTATAAGAATGGGTCTTGGGCTTTAATTTCATAAAATGCCTACAATTTGGACCTCACTTTCAGAAAGATTTTTAATATTACATTTCTCCTTTCAACCCCCTGCTAAGTAAAATAAATGGACACACATTAGGGTTCTGACCTGTTTAAGAGTTCGCTTGCTCAAGTACTATTGTTACATAGGTAATAATAGTTTTATATTTAAATTACCAAATAGTGATTATGATTTACCATTAGCCAGGTAACATTCTGTGAGTTCATTAGACACTCCTTTAACCTGCATTAACTCCTTCAGTTATTGCTCATTAAAACTCCATAATATTGAAAATCATGAGGGGAAAACCATTTATTATAAACTTTCTTGATCCATTTTTGATTTACTATCACGACAGGTACAATTCTGTCAGAACTGCAGTATTAATAGATCTAAGTAGAATAGTAAAGCCTTTAATAGAAATCATCTCTGTCTTCCTGCCCCAGCATCGTAATGGTATTCTGTCCCACTTCAGTTAAGTTCACTAAAAGTGACAATGACATACCAAGGTTGAGAAAAGTCTACTGTAGTAGGGAGGAGCATTTATCACTGGCATTGTTTAGAATTTCTGATAGATGGTGATGATAAAAAGCAGAGCAGCTTTTAATTGGTTTTCTTACTATAATTTAATGCTCTACAGAAAATGCTCCCACTTGGCATATTATTGGCAAGGATAATATTGGTTTATTAAACTTTAAATGTTAGAGTTCCAGAAGTTGACAGAACTATGTACACCATCCTGCCTCCTCTTCAGATAGATGTAGTTTACTAAAGTGGCATCTATTGCATTTGGTGTGTGAGTCTTGTCTGGAAAAATTTTGTCTTCCTATAGAAGCAAGCCCACATGGCTAAGGGATGCTGTCAGATCCTCCATCCCAGGCTATGTTTAGAAACCACTGTGAGTGACCCTTGACCAAAACTTGACTAGTCAGATACTCTCCACTCAGACTTTGGAACTGGTATAGAGAAGCAGCCAATCCGAGAAAATATAAACTTCAGAGCTGTGTGGAGTTGCCATCCTCCACCCACAATGTGACCAGATGGAAAAGCAGAGTGACCTAGACTCTAAAGTGTGAAAATGAAAAAGGAGATATTTGGAAGGAAGTTGAGATGACAGGCAGAGGATTAGTGGCATGTTTTTGTTTTTGAATTCTGAGAGATCTGCTGTGCCTTTCCTTCTGCCTCTAATACACACACACCCACATGCACCAACACATATGGCAATGAATGTATGCACATACCATAAGTTCTTATTTAAATTCTCCCTATTTGCTTTAACTAGTTTCTGTCACTTACCAAATAGTAAGTGTAAATCTTTGAAAACTTTGTTTATATTATTTATTAAAGGCATATAATTAATTTCTATTGTATTTTATGAGACATATCCCTTATATCCAGCCATTGTTTTTCATGTATTCCATGTAACAGTTATATTTTTGTTGTTTTTAATTCCAAGATTTGGTTGTCAGTAGACCAAAATGTAAGTCTCCTTCTCAGTAGTCAACAATTTCTCTGTATCTTAGCCCCATTGGTTACCACAGTCTTTATGCTTTATTTTATGTCTTAAAGCTAATATCTCTATTTTCATGAGTCTCTATCATCCTTGCTTTCTACTACATTTTAATGAGCAAGATACTGATGTGTTCATGGATAATGTGCTGTAGTAGCAGTTTGTCACACAGAATAGAGAGGTCTCAGGAGATGTAGTTCCCCTGCAAACATATTTTATACATAGAGAATGGTTTATTAATCACAAAACTGTTAAGTTAACCTTTAACAGTCTTACTCTAACCTTATGTCTCTTAGTATACAGTATCATTTCTACATAGTATTTGAAGTTCATAATTATTCACAGAGAATTATCATCTCATAGAAACTCATCTTTCTCAGTTCAGTTTATAATATATTATATATATGAAATTGGTCTAAATAATTGAAATTTATTGAAGTAAAAACATATAAAACACACTTTAGAATGTTACCCTCTAGTTTATTTTAACCATTCTTAATAATAATGGCTACCTAATTTTACTCATTATTAAAAAATCATCCTGGGGGCCGGCCCTGTGGCCAAGTGGTTAAGTTTGCGTGCTCTGCTTCGGCGGCTCAGGTTTTGCTGGTTTGGATCCTGGGCACAGATCTGGCACCACTCATCAGGCCATGCTGAGGTGGCATCCCACATAACGCAACCAGAAGGGCCTGCAGCTAGAATATACAACTATGGACTGGGGGGCTTTGGGAAGAAGAAGAAGGAAAAAAAAAAAAAAGAAGATTGGCAACAGATGTTAGCTCAGGTGCCAATCTTCACCAAAAAAAAAAAAAAAATTGTCTTAAACTCAATTATTAGTCTCTTTCCCCCATTCCCTGCCTCCTCCATTGCAAAGTTGCACAGACATCAATAAACTTCATCTGTCTCTTAAATTTTATTAATAGTAGAGCAAAGGCCTTGGCCCAGAGTTGAGCCATAAAACATATTTTAGAAGTGAATAAATTCCAAAATATTGTTTCAGTCTGTTTTCTCCCATTCCCAGCCAATGTGAAACCTTGCTAAGGGCGAATGTGGTGATGGGAAGCCAGTAGATTTTTCGTGTAAATGTTTTCAACAGGCATGGTATACAGGATCTACCACAGCCTTCAAGCAGCGGAGGATACACTTCTCAGGCAGATCCACTCAATGAATGAGAGCATAGGGGCTCTCTGTGTGCTGGCCCATTGGCCTGGCTGAGACTTTCTTAGAACTGCACTACAGTCTGATTCTCTTCCTATCCAACCCTCCTTACTCACCCTCCTCTTTCATTAGTGTCGTATCTGCACTGATTTGAAGGCTCTGGCTGTCTGCTTCACCTCCTTTCCCTATATCTTTCTTGGTGTTTCCTCCACTACAGCTCTTTTGCATGTCTAATCCCCCCCCCCCCCACCTTCTGCTACTGCAGGACTCAAACTGACCCATTAAAGAAATACTTTTAAATGGAATAATTAAGAGAAAACCTAAGTGATAAAAGATACTGTACATTCAAAATGAAAATGGTTTGGAGCACTCAGAGAACACTTCAAAAAGTTCTGGGTCTTGGGGTGGAGCATTAACCATGGATGATATTTAGTAGAAGGAAGCAGAAGAAAGAAGGAAGAAAGTAGAAGGAAGAAATTCTAGGTAGTAACTGCAACTGGAAAAAATAAGTGGAAAATAGTAAGGAAAAAAACTGCAGATATTTCTGGTGCCAAGATACTGACTACCAGATGGAGCCAACTGTAAAGGTTGATAAACAGGGTATGCACCAGACTAAGGGGCTCCTAAATTAGAAAAATGTGAACTTAACACAGTAGGTGACAGAGCCAATAACTGTACCACATGTGACTCTCAAAAGTAAAAATTAAGCTATGATTTATGATTTAGATAGTACATGAAGAATTATCTTTTACCATAATCATGTACATATTTTAACCTGCATTTTACAAATATCATGCCATGGGTAAGACTAAAATAGAATTTTAAAAAAGTAAATCAACTAAAGGAAACATATCAGTAGCATGGTAAAAATTATAAAGGTAGGAGGCACATTAACCAAGATTAGGAAACATTTCAAAAAACAACCTGAAATAAAAATTGCTTCTTAGGCTAAGCAACACAGTAAAACTGAAATTTAATGCTGAGAACTGTTGTCCCAGATTTGTAAAGTAGGTTAGTGTGTGAGTTACGTGAGATAAGAGGGAGTTGAGGGTCTGGACAAAGGTAGTGGGATTAATGGGAAATAGATGAGACAATCAATGTGAGAACAACTGAAAAAAAATGAAGGGGGGAGGTGGTAAAGGAGAATAAGCTGTGCCCAAACAACCAAATTTACATATAGCAGGCATAACACTAGTGCCACGGAGAGAATGGCATACTAAGGAAGAGGAGGAGAAAGTGAGAGCATTTGAGAAGGAGAAGGGAGCTCATTTTAACATATATTTGTTTTCATGATGCTATTGAATCCAACAATTAGAGTCCCTTCCCATTCCAGGCAAAATTCAGTGAAAATAGAGCAACATGTAGAAACAATATGGCAAAATCGCCATTTATTATGAATACTTTTAATATTTATTACTTTTTAAAATGCTACAAATAGCTAGGGAGGCAAAAAAAAAAAAAAAGCCAGCTAAAAGAAAAAGCATTAAAAGGATGACCTCTTTGTTCCCTGCTCAGAGCTAGTGAAATTCACATTTACTGAGCTGTGACTTTGGAGAGAAGGAAAGCATTGGTAACCAGGAGACCTGACTTATTCATTTATATGTGTGATCTTTCTCAAGACATCTGACCTCTCTAAGACTCAGTTTTCTCATCTACAGAAAATGATGATAATAAAAGTCTTCCATCTTGTAGGATTGTTGAGAAGGAATAGAGACGATGAGTGGAAATTATTGGCATAATTCTTGGCACATATCTGATAGTCATCATTACATTATAAAAAATGTTTTGACCCAATAACATTAGGCCAGACCCAGATGCTTTTCATATCAGTGGAATAATATTATGAGCTTCAAGAGCTGGCAAAGCATGCCATTCATTTATACTTCTCGAAAACAGTAAATGAATAAATATTCCATCTAGCTAAGAGGAGAATTAAATGTAAGAATACAAAAAGGAAAAAATATGAAATAGAAGAACTATTTATGAGCATTTATCAATTAATCACAATGCTAAGTATAGACTTCTAGTTATGAATGGTTGTCAGTGAAATTTACTATGTCAAAATCATTCCTAAAGGAGAAAACATAAAGCATAAAAGTGATAATTTAATAACAAAGGCAGAGTCTAAAACACCAGATTATATTTACAAATATTGGCAAATGACAGGGAGGAGAAAAATTAATGTAAATGTTTCACATTACATGGAGAATATTTAAATGATTCAATTTAATTTTTGATATTGATAATTAGTGATGTGAAAGTATAAATCACACACACAAACACATGTATATATTTAATTACATCAAAGGTTGATCAAATACTCAAAAAGCAAGACATTTTCAAGGGAAATTACAGCTATTCTGAAGACAAATGCTCATGTGATCACTATTCCCACTCATAGTACACAATTTCTGCTAACAGATTTGTTGCCCATTGCAAACAAGATTTATGAAAAAAATTTCTTAACCAAATAGCCTTCAGGATCTTAAGTATCTGCCTTGATATTGAGGAGAGACACAGCACAGCCTTTTTAGTTCTTCTCCTGAAAAATTTCTGCTGGTTTTATATCACTATCTATTTTGTTATTCAGAAATTTACCAAAACTTAAATGCAAAATCATTATACAGACATGAGTTCAAAACTTACTCAGAACATCAGCTACTAAGGAAAAGGAAACTGTTCCTCCATCTGACCAAAATGAAGTTACTAAAAGAATGAAATATCTTATAATCCTGTGCCACTGAGAAGCTAATTCTGCCAAGATTTATGACAGAAGAGGAAAAATAGAGGAGTGGATCTCTCGATAGTCTACACTTCTTTTTTCTGTTCTCTCTTTCATAACCTTTAATAAGGATATGCATTTAACCTCATTTTACTGGAGAATGAGAGTTTATTTTTAAACCATATAAAAGAGAGACAATGTAATTCTCCTTCCTGTGAATTAATCACTATAATCAATAAGATCCAAACTCAGCAAATTTAAAGTCTGTAAGCAAAACAGAGAACTTGACTATTAAAGAAAAGCTAGTAGACTCTGCTAAGGGACTATGTGGTTAAAACATACACTTGTATGTTTAAATCTAGACACCAATTTTAGCTGTAACCTGGAGTAATGACTAGGTATTATTATAATCTTTCAATTTGTCTATGTTTACAAAATAAAATAAAATACTTATGGGGCCGGCCCCGTGGCCCAGTGGTTGAGTTCATGCACTCTGCTTCGGCGGCCCAGGGTTTTGCCACTTCGAATCCTGGGCGTAGACATGGCCCTGCTCATCAAGCCACGCTGAGGCAGCGTCCCACATGCCACAACTAGAAGGAGACACAACTGAAAACACACAACTACATACCTGGGGGGCTTTGGGGAGAAAAAGAGAAAATTAAAAAATAATAATAAAATAAAATACTTATAATATTGTTTATAATTCCTTAGGCTCAACGTATTTTCTAGGTGGGCTTTGTAACGTTAAATAATTTATCTTATTTTTTAAATTAAACTTCTGAAAATATTTTAAAATATGACTCCAGCTCCACATGGCATTTCAAAAAACAAAATCTATGTAATTTTTAAGCTGACATTTTTGTAGATAAAGATTGACGTTAAAGAGAGTTTTCACTTACTAAAACTGCACTTGGAATTTTTAAAAATAAATGGTAGTCAGATAACTAAATATATTCCACAGAATCTGAATGAAGTGAGTAGTTTATGTTCATTAAGGAAGGTATGGATTATTTCTTTCGAAATAAAGAAAAATTGTAAACATATCTTCAATTATATGAGTTATAGGCTGTGAATATGAAGGGCATCTCATGGGTATTTTAAAGAAAATTTCAACAAAAAGAAGCTCAAATAATCAATGAGAATGTCACTTTGATGAACATTCATAGCTCTTGGTAGACTTTTGGATAATAAAATAAATATTAAATATATTTTTCCTTAAAAACTTAATCCTCGGGGCTCGCCCTGTGGCTAAGTGGTTAAAGTTCTGCACATTCACACTCCACTTCGACAGGCTAGGTTGACGGGTTCAGATACCCAGTGGGGACCTACTCCAATCATCAGCGGTGCTGTGGAGGCATCCCACACACAAAGTGGAGGAAGATTGGCATGGATGTTGGTTCAGGGAGAATCTTCCTCACCAAAAACAAACTTCATCATCCTTCTATCTCACCTTTGAACAACTGTATCTTCTTCCATTCTCTCTTTCCATTTCTTTTCATTCTCTCTTTTTCCGTTTAAAAATACTATACTAAATATTTACCTTTAGATAACCAGTATTTTTAAAAGAAAAAAAAAAACAAAAATCTGAAAGAAGTAATGATAGTCAACCAATATTTGGTGTTTTCTTATGGAGAGATGTACTGACTGCCTAATTCTTTGACAAGCAAAAGACCAAGTTGATGTCCTTCCAAACATCCATAAAATTTGTCTACCTGAAGTGTTGAAGGTTGCATTGAGTGAGGGCCAAACGGGAGGTGAGGTACAAAAAGCCAAATACGTGAATTCCAGACCTCATTTCTATACAGTAAAGTCTAAAATGTAAATATTGCTAAGACAGAAAGTCATCAGCACTGGAAGCATTTGTTGTTGTCCCTTAGTGATAATCACTGCATAAATGACAATATTTTGTATTTTCTCTTTTTTAATGTTTTTTTCTTTCTCTGATTTAAATTTTTTTGTGTGTGTGAGGAAGATTGTCCCTGAGCTGTCATCTATTGCCAATCTTCCTCTTTTTGATTGAGGAAGATTGGCCCTGAGCTAATATCTGTGGCAATCTTCTTCTATTTTGTATATGGGATGCCACCACAGCATGGCTTGATGAGTGATATGTAGGTCTGCACCCAGGATCCAAACCATGAACCCTGGGACACTGAAGTGCAGCACACAAACTTAACCACTTTTTCACTGGGTCAGCCCCTCTTTATGTTTTTTTCTATAATTATTCCTTTATATTACTTAACTCACTAACTTGAGCACCAAAATTAATTTTCCTGTCACATCATTGCCACAACAATTATAAATAAAACATTTAAAACCTGAAATGATGCATTTGATTCTGATTTTATCTAGGTACATAAAAAAAAGCAGAGCATTTAAGAAATCAAGGAAAATGAAGGTTCAAATTCCAGTTTGCAAATCGTTGCTAAATAACTTGGATAGTTCTCACTGCAGTTTAAGGCAAAAACAAAAACAAAAAACATGTTAACTAAATTAACGTCAGTTCACATTATCTATTGACAATTGGATTATTGTTAAATTTATAGCAGCCAGAAAGTTAAAGTATCTCTAAAATATGAGTGTAGGCATACTAACTTAGAAAGTAGATGAGTCTTCATTAGAAACAACGGATGTTGTACAGAAGAAAACATGTTCATTAATCAAATATGGCGCATGCTCCCATAGAGATACCTGGCATAGAATTACAATTTAATTTATAGTTTTGCTACAATACATAGTGGAACACGGTTTTCCTTGCTTTCATGACTTAGAATTTTTAACGTAGGAACTGCTGCTGAAAACAGTGGTGTGGAAATCATCTGGGACAAAAGGACTGGTTTCAAGATAGGAGTTTTAGGAAAACTGCTTTGATGTGACAGATGATGAATGGAAGTTCTAGATATGAACTGCGTTTCCCAAGATCAGTAGGGAATCACAATAGGACTCTCAAAAAGCACCACTATAAAACAATTAAACACTTCCTCATCCATACGTGAATACATAGCTAAGACATATTTTCTTTCTAATTTGGTCAATATATGCCATACTATTGAAAAAATAACTTTATTATGTGTGATAGTTTTTAAGTTTCAATGAAAGTATTCTTTCTATAAAGAAACACTCTTAAAGAACAGCCTGTCTTCAGAGACTCGAGTTGTCTAAGAAGTTTTTTGACCATGTATTCAGATGAGCCCATTCACTTGGAAATGTTTAAATGACATAAATTCATTACCCCTAGAGATTGAGAATTTCATGGAAAGAAATTCAATTTTTGAATGTATTAGGGAATTCAGTAGAGACTTTTGGTGGTATCATTTTTGTTTTTAGATTCTGTGGAGGGTGACTGGGAGTGTGAGTCTGTGTATATATCATTAGATGGTTCTTCATGAATAAGGCTTTTGAGTCTGTGAAAAACGCTTAAATGAGAGTCAGCTACGTAACGCTGTAGAAAGAAATATGTCATCAATCATTCTAAAACATACACTCCACCAGAATCCTGTCTTAGAACAGACGTTCGAATGGTCATTCATTTTCCCTCGCTATTCAAATAATTACTTTTTTATTGAGTGGACTCAAATTCAACACACTCATCTGCAATGAATACCAATTGCCTATAGGTCCAAATGTATTTAAAGTTCAACTAAAGCAAGGCTGCTAAAGACTGGAAAAGTGGACTACCTCTACCCTTCTACTGCAAGCGGATTAAACTGGATAAACAAACACCACTGCTATAGATAATTATCAAAGTCCAAAGTACTATCTTTTATTATTTGCTTCTGGGTGGGAGTTTTACTTTGTGGGCACTGAGGAAATGCATATTCCCTTTAACATCTCCTCATGATAAGAGCACAAAGAACCTCAGGAGTCATCTAGTTTGAGAAGCACAGAGAGGGAGAGGCTTCTAACAAAGCAAAATAGTGGCAGACTCAGGAAGTCTTCTGAA
Source organism: Equus quagga (assembly GCF_021613505.1). Taxonomy (NCBI): domain Eukaryota; kingdom Metazoa; phylum Chordata; class Mammalia; order Perissodactyla; family Equidae; genus Equus; species Equus quagga. The sequence goes on from NC_060270.1 coordinate 85,619,319, forward strand.
TCTCCTTCAGAGTTCCTGTATCATAACATCTTTTAACCCCCAAAATAACATGTTGGCTTAAACATCAGTTTGGATTATATATACCATTCATTCATTCACTTATTCATGCAAAATGTAATTATTGATTACCTGTCACATGTAATATTGAGGGCTTGTCATATGTCGAACACCCTGCTAAATGTTGAGGCAGGACGACAATGAATTAAGGGCAGAGTGAATTTAAAAACTCACTGACCCAAATATACAGTAACAACCCATCAACTGAAATTCATATTACTTTAATATTAATCTTATTGAAGCATAGATCTGATCATTTTACTCCCCTATTCAAAAACTTCGAACGGTCATCTCTGTGACCCTTGCCACAAACAATTACTGAGAGAAGAAAGTCTAGTTTTTACTTCTTGATTTGATGCCCAGCATCTATTTCCAGGCATATCTTTTCCATTATTCCTCTCCACCTGACCACTGGTATTAGCTCAAATTAAACAGCTTACTTGGTTAATAGGTCTGGAGTCCTAAGGACTGCTTTAAAAATACCAATTCTGCTCATTTGTAGCCAGTGGGCCTTGGGCAAGTTACTTTACTTCATCTTATAAAGTTGGATGCTATCTAACCCATAAGATTGTTGCCAGAATCAAATAAGGAAACAGATAAAGCATATAAAAAAGAGTAACAAGCACAAGGCAGATGCACTCTATATCTTAGTGCCAGATGCAGTGTTTATTATGGGTAAGTGTGCAGTTCTAAGTGTGGATTGAACCCACGCAACTGGGGCTTGAACTTTGCCTCTGCCATTTACTAGCTACGTGGACTTGCATAAATTACCTAACATCTTAAAGTTCATTTTTAAAGTGGGAAAATTATGGTACTTATCTCCAAGGATTTTTGAGAGTATTAAATTAAATGAAACACAAAAAATCAAAATGTTCTCTGGCATATAGCACTCAAGAGGCTATTTAAAACAACATGTATATTGTGGATTACTTTAATCATCATTACTATAATTACTGTTTTCATTCTCCTGTTAACATATATTGTGCATTCACATCTTCATGCTTTTCTTTGCATGGTTCCTTTGTCAAGAATATACTGACTTTGTTTCTCTATCTTATCCATAGCCCAAGGGTTTGAGTTCCTGTGAGCCCTTCCACCGGATATGAGTTATCTCTTCTAACCTCCTAAAGTACTTTATCCAGAGGACCTGTCTTAGGACATGTTTCAGTTCTTATTTTGTTGCCTAAATATTTTCAATATTACTTGTGGGATATTTCAGACATACAGGAAGCTATAAAGAATAACAAAATGAACACCTGTGTTCCCGTTGCCCAACTAAAGAAATATAACTTCTGTCCATCAAGAGACAGTAACAACAGAGAACACTGGAAAAGACAAACCACAGACTGGGAGAGGACATTCGCAACTCATAAAGTCATCTGAAGCTGGTATATATCCTTCCCTGACTAAGTTTGCCATATAAAATACAGGATTCCCGGTTAAAGTAGAATTTCAGATAAACAACACATAATTTTTTAGTGTAAGTAGGTACCAAATACTGCATTCCTCTCCCTTTCTCAGAGGTAAACTCTCTCACAAATTTCTCATTCATGACTTCCCTGAATTTCTTTACAATTTTACTATGTGTACTTTATCACAAATATTTTTACGTGTTTAGATGATAAATGGTAACATAGTGTACGCATTTTCTGTATCTTGCTTTCTTTATTCTCAAAACTTTTTGTGAGATGTTTGCATGTTCATGAATACTTGGGTTATTTCTATTTCTCATCATTCTAAACAGTGCTCATATGGACTTTTTGTAAATGTGTACATTAGTGAGGATTTCTCTAGGGATGATACTGAATTTTTCCATTGGCCCCCTCTAGGGCTCCACTTTGCCTTGTGCCCTGGCAGTCTGACATTTATGGACTTCACCAAGGGGCTGCCTCACCCTCCCTGGCCTCTGGTTGGTTAGGTCAATGGAAGGTACTCACAGGCTGTCAGAAGGCAATAGGAGAATGAATCTGGTTATTTATTCCCTGAGTTACCTCTTTTGACTGCTTTTCCTCATTGGGAACCACAGCTCCTGTTGGGCAACCTTCTCCTACAGCTACCATGCTTTTCTGGTTCCAGTAACCCTTCTGCACCTTCCAGTCTAGTGCAGGTAATGACTCTCTGCTGACAAATGACTATCTGCCCAGGATACTAGAATCTTTTCTTGATTTTTCTTGAGCTTGCTCAAAACTTTATAAATGGTCTGCTTATAAAATTCTCCTTAATTGTCTGGTTTGAGCGTGCCACTTATTTCTGGCTAGAACACTAATTAATACAGGCATGTGCCTGTGAATCGAGTTTCTTTTTGGAGTATGCAGGCTCTCAGCTTAACCAGATAATGTCAAACTGCTCTCCATAGAGGTTGCACCAATTTACACTTCCACTAGAATTAGGTATGAATTCCCATAGATTTACATTCTAATACTATTATAAGACTTTTAAAACTTTTGCAAAATCGATGTTTGTTGTATCTCATGGTTTTAATTTGTATTTCTCTGATAATTATTGAGTCAGAGGAACTTCTCATGTTTTACTGGCAATTCAGTTTCCATTCATTACCTGATCATATTTTTACCTAGTTTTCTAATGAGTATTTGGTCTTCTTCTTATTCGTTTTTGACAGTCCTTTATATAGTCTGGATTTTATTTCTATATCAGTTATATCCATTGAAAATATTTTCTCACATTCTATGACTTACATTTTCACTATTATAAAACGGTACCATTTGACATCCAGAATTTTTAAATATTAATGTAGTCAAACCGATCAGTCTTTTCCTTCATAGTTTACATTTTTTGTTGTAGTAGAGATATTTATGTATCTGACTTATCTCCCCCCAAAAACTATAAATTCTGGGTAGGCAGAATAAATACATAAATATCTGATTCAACTTTATGTCCTCAAAGCACGTGGCTTCATGCTTTAACAGAGCAGGGATCGAGTGCAGAAAAATATCGTCCAAAGGGTGGATGAAAATAGTTCACCCCTCTACCGCATCTCCCCAGTTCTCGGTAAAAATTAAAACCAGAATTCTACTTAGAATTGGGTGATTTCTCAAAATGCAGAAAGTTCTTTAGTATCCTGAAATACCCCAAAGTTAATGAGGAAACAAAGGAAAGAATATATTAATGGGGAAAATATTTCTCCCTCTCTCCTATTTTTGATGGGAATGGGTGTGGTCACTCTGCAAGATACTTTTGAGGATCTTCTTTGATTTGGAATACAAATTTGTATGTAATACCCCTTAGTATACATGAAGGGAGTATTGTTTTCTATATAAATAAATGTGCACATACAGTTTTTCACAATATATTCTTTTTTTTTTTTTTTTTTGGGGAAGATTATCCCTGAGCTAACATCCACTGCCATCGACAAGTGGTGTGTGAGACCATGCCCAGGATCCGAACCAGCAAACCCCAGGCTGCTGAAGTAGAGTGCATGAATTTAACCACTGCAACACTAGGCTGGCGCCCCCGCCGCCACCGGCCTTTTATTTTTAACTTTACCTTGCAAAGTAACATTGGTCCTACAGGGTCAGGAAATCTGGGCTTCTTTTAAATAATGAGACACATGGCATAACAGGTCAGGGATTTCCCCAATCTTGCTGAATTCAAAGAATTCAAAGTATTTTATAAACCAGGCTCTAAATCCAGAAATCACAAGGTCAGCAAATAGTTAGGATGGGTCCCAGGCATGTGTGGCCATGTCAAGGAACAGCTTTACTAGGGTTCAAATACTTGCCGTGCCAAGAGATCCCAGTCACAGCTGAGAGATATTAACTGGCCTGACAAGGCAGAAATATCCTCAGGTAAGTGCTTTGTCTTCCTCCCATGTGACAGACACATTCCATGTTCCCTTCTATGATTCCAATGCTATGGTTCTCTGAGGACATCAACAAAGAAAGCCTCCAGCTCTCGCCCTTCACAGATTATCTGCCTCTTAATTTTAACTTTGGAATTAATCATGATATGGCATTGATTTGTAGGACGGGGATATACCAGTGAGAGTATTTTGAAGAAGCACTTGTGAAATTGTGGTATGATAAAAGAGATAACACATTAGGATTTCATCAATATGGATAATCCCTCATACACAACCACAAAATAACCATGATTATAACTTTTATTTTAACAAGTTTTTCCTGAGGCAAAACATCTTTTAAAAAGATTGATTACAACAGCCTGATGACGATAGCCTGTGACCTCTGCCATCTAGCATAGGGAGCATTCTCCATGACTTTTTCAATCTCAAGCCTGACTCATTGAACAGCTGGAAAATTTTTCACTCATTAGGTGCAGGGTTATAACTCCTTCAGAGAGGCAAGTCATTTATTTGACACTTTAGAGGTGAATTAGCAATTGAGCTAAGTAGCTTTTTAATTGTGGGCAGAATTTCTTCTTTCAGCATTACCCCGATCAACAAGACCACTTGCACACAGTCTAACATTGGCATGCTGACTTTGTTCAGAAGGCAGTCCTGGTGCATTAGAGGAGGCAGCTGGGTGGCACAGTAAATGTGTCATTTGCTATTTAACATCTCTGTGACCTGGATTTAAATTTGCTGTGGCACAAAATGCAACCTCAGTTCTCTCAGAAGGCTATTAAGTCATTCGCAGTGAGCCTTGTTGAGAATCTAAAACACTGAAGGGTTCTTTGCATCCTAACACCCACTCTTGTTTGCAAAGATGGCAAAGTAGTTTATTTCTCTTAAGGGGATTGTTTAAAGGGAAAAGGATAGGCTTGACTAATCAACTGATATGAATATATATTGTTGTTTATATTTTTAAAAATCTATCTACTGTGCTTTAGCCAGGATCTCAGGCAGAATATAACTGTCCTGTGGGTGATTTTTAATCGAGCTGCTTTTCAGGAACATAAGTTTTGTTTTTTCGTCTGTAGGGTAAAATCAGAATAACGTGGAAAGCTTTAAAATAGATGTGTTTTCTTCCCTAAAAGCATCATTACCTACATTCTGCTGTATAATATTGCCCTCTCTGTTACACCTGAATGTCAGGATGAATTGCAGCTGTACCATTATAAATTCAGACATTTTATTAAATTAATTCTAAACATATTTTTGTTTAAATATTCCATTTTATTACTCCCTCTATACAGGGAAAATAATGCATTCTTGATTTTTCTTGAATCAAAAATTAAATGTCTCCTTTATCCTTTTCTCTGCATTTTCAACAATCCAATCAACTTCATTGAATTTACACCAACAATGAATCAATAAGTAAATTAATCAGGCTTACTCGCCACCTAACTTTAACAGCCAAGCTCTCAAGCACAATTTTTTTTAGTTCTACCTTCCCCTGTCTGGTCTTTCCTAGGATACTAGCCTTTCATTTGAAGCTGGCAAGAAAAATGATTTACCGAAAACAGAGCTCCTGTTTACTATAGCAGACAAGGTGCTAATTGTTTCTAATGACCTCAAATAAGCTTTGTTATTCATTAAGTATGCCATTCAGAATGGTGGCAAACTTTGCTTTTTGCCTTACAAGTATGTCAAGTCAGAACTGCCCAATGCAAGGACTTTCACTTATCGATGGAATTTACTCACAAACTAATATTATCATACACTAATGAGATCATGAGCTTTGCCACCACCACCCCATCCCCTGTTGACTGTCTACTCTGTGTACTTAATGTGCCAACCTTGTCATTTTCAACCTTGGTATACACCGGGATCACCCAAGATCTTTTTAAAAAAATATGGATTGCTGTACTACACAGAATTCTATTGAATCAAAATCTCTAAACCAGTATTGTCCATAATGTGAGACACGTAGGTGATTTTAAATTTTCTGAAAGCAACATTAAGAAAGTAAAAGGAAACAGGTGAAATTCATTTTTAAAATATGTTATTTAACCCAATATATTCAAAATACTGTATTATCATTGCAACATTCAATCAAGATTTAAATATTATTAATGAGAAATTTTAAATTTCTTGCACTAAGTCTTTGAAATTTAGTGTGCATTTCACAACTGCAGAATGTCTCAGTTAGGACTAGGCACATGTCAGCTGCTCAATAGACACATGTGGCTAGTAGCTATTGCATTGCACAGCACAGTACCAGAGAAGGGATCTCTGGAATCTGCATTTTAGGTAAGTAACCGAGTTGCTTCTAAAGTAGGTAGTTATTGACTAAGCTGAGGAAATTGTGCTAAGTATTTTAAAGAGCATGAAGGTATGAAGAAATAGACCTTCCTCCCAAGAAGTTCATTTTCCAGTGGAGTCATACATATATAGTCACATGCACAAATAAATATAACACAAGTTTAAAGTGAAAAATACAACGACAGGCACAGGAATACGTGTTGAGGGATTTCACAGAAGAGAGAGACAGAATTTAGTTGTGGGAATAAAGAAATGCTTATTGGTGGAGATAGCATGTAATTTGGATATGATGAAGACATGGGGACTCAAGATGTTAATTGACTTTTCTAAAATACTGCAGCTAATAGTAGCAAAGTTGAGTCTCTCCCAAGTCTTCTGAAGCTTCATGCCGCCAGCCACTAATCTAGAGACCTAAGGATAATCAGATTCCATGATAGGATACAGGCTCATATTCCATTTTACTTCCTCTTTGCTATTCCTACATACTTCATCTCCCAACTCAAGTATATTTTAATTCTTAGGAAGACTCTTTGCAAAATAATGTTATTATAAATTTGCTGATTGTAATTATTGGTGCTCCTCGGTACTTCTGAGCATAGAGGTTTTCATCAAAGTTTCTCTTTTCCAACCTGCTCATGACTTGCATCTTCTAAAATACTTCTTAAATTTTAAGACACCAGAAATGTTTAATTCCCAATCTCTCTTCGTATTTATTTCGTAAAATTATAACACAGTTAGATGGAATTATAATATTATCATTATAATAGCGTATTATGATAAAAGAACAAATTCTTCACTTTGTACCGTGTGAATCTGGAAAAAACCTTTAAAATACTTTCTACACACTAAGTCAAAAACTGAAGACTCTTTCTAATAATCTAAAGATCATAGATAGATCATATAAAACTTATTAGGTCTCAAAACCATTTAAGGGACGCTATTTAAAAAGGATATTATCTTCTTTAATTAATATTAAATTGAAGCGATCTTTCAACAATAACTCGAATCAGCTCAGCTTTTTATTATTAAATTTAAGCTCAAATTCCCAATTAAAAGCTGTTCATGGAGTGAAAATATGATTAACTATAAATACTAAAGCAGCATAATTTAAATTCTTAATTTAGTTACTTCATGATGTATAGCAAAATGCAGCATTTGAAGTAATTATTTATAAAATTACTTGGAGATAATTAGGAGCCAACCAAGAGGTAATGTGGTCGAATTAAATTTAAATGAATTTCCTAAACTCGTAATCTGTTTTTTCAATGAGTCATTAGAACAAAGAATTTCTGTGAAAATACAAACCCCTGGCTTATCATGTTGGATCCTACCCTTTGACACTTGATATTTTTGGTGTAGAGAAAATAGTCCACAGTCTTCAATTTTCTTTCTTTCTTTCTTTCTTTCCATTTTGACTGTTGCAAACAGGACGAGAGGTTGCCTAGTAGGTTCAAAACCTGAATATACATAATCATGATTTTCCTTTCAAAAATAACTAATAAGATTTTTTTTAAAGGCAATCTTATCCTTAGTATGTCTTACAGGCTTTTGATGGTTTTAATTGACCTAGGTCAATAGCTCAACAGAATACATTTTAAATTAAAACACGTAATTGCTTCGTACAACAGACGGAATGTGAAATGCATACTATCCTGTTTTTCTTGAGTTTTCCATTAACCTGAGAGTGACATCCTCTATCCATTGTATGAGGGACAGTAATGGATAATGATGAGGAGAAGAGAATAGGAAAGTTTCCAGCTCTTCTTAGTTTATCTTCAATTATGAGGTTTGAAATGATGTGATTTCTGAGAATATCAAAAATATCAATATTTTTCAGGTACCTGTAATATTTATTCTTAAAAATCCCAATATTTGATACTTTACCTTATCTGCCTTAAAAAAATAGCTTAGATCTCCCTTGTCATTTAACAAACAAAATCAGCAATGCCCCCTTGATAGTTATTAATTTGGCCAAGATCATCAAATGTTACATGGAGATAAAGCAAATAAGGAAATTTCTATGTCTGGACTCAGCTTTATCATCGTGTTTACAAATAGAAAAATTGAACTTAATATGTGGGTATATTTCAAGATGCTTCAAACTAGATTCCTCAACAGAGATTATTCACAATGCCTTTGGTATTTTGCAGATCTTTAGTAGAGGATGGGTAACTTCCTTAGAAGCAGATAAAAAGTAATTTCATTGAACCATATGAAATTGCCAATACATGACAACTTTTAACCTACAAAAATGATAATTTTATATGGCTCAGACTAATAGTTTTCTGTGTAGAAAGGCACAGCTCATTTGTTGAGTACAACTCATAATTCACTCTGAAGTAATAAGGATATCCATCTTTTTTCTACATTTATCTGTCCGTCTCATAGATGATAGCATTATCTAATAATCATAGAGCCAAAATATTTTTGAGAAAGCAAACGTAGGGGGAAAATTGAGTCAGAGTTGCATTTTGACACAGGTATTTTTCATTTGGAATGTAAAAGAGATCAACACATTTCCTCCTGATGGTTAAAAGACACGTTTGTTTTTGCTAATTCACCCTCTCCTGCCATAGTTATATAATCAGCTAGAAAATACTTGATGTTGTCCATATAGACATATTCACATTGCACTGAAGATGTTTTAGATTCAGATCGTTGCAAATATTCATCTTTAACCAACAATGGTGACATGATATACAGGATCTGAGGACAGTCCAGAGCAGAGTTGCTAAGAGTAAATACTAGTGCCTATATTGTGCTTTACCTTAGACCAAATAAAGAATTCAAAAGAATAGGTGAGAAGCTCAATATATGTTTACTGCGTAAAAACTAATTCAAGAAACTTAGTTACACTAAAAAATGCTGAGTAACGATTAGCTATAAAGTAATAATTTATCAAGATATAACAGTGAACTATAAGCTAAAAAAATTATCTCAAGATGATTCTTTTATATGCCATTTTGGCATGCGAATGACATATGCACATATATTTCCATTTTCTATCCCCTCCTTTATGATGTTTTCCTTCACAGTTTTTTAGCGGCCATTATTTATTCATTTTTCATATTCCCTTCACGGTCTGGAACAGTATCCTATAGGTAGCGGTTTTCCAACAAGTCATTGTGGAACAATCAAAAAGATAAATATATTTTTTAACCTAAAATATGTTTTTTTATCCTTAGAAATTATGTTAAGCTAAAGTGTCCTTTGATAATACAGGAATTTTTTTCTATATAAAAATAGATTATAGGCTAAAGGACTAGGATATTTATATATTTCTCAAAGGATTAATTGTTAAATATTTTCCAAGCATTAGGCAGGGAGAATATAATCTTGGATAGAATACTTTTCCTCTATTTGAATTCTATATCTTACCATGGATGACAGGGATGTGAGCCATATATTTTCTTCTTACTACTTCTCTGTGGAGGTGTGATGAAGCCTGAATTCATCACTTTCAACTGTGTGTTTTAATATTGCCTGAGAATAATCAATTGACATTCTGTTGATGCTCTGTTGACCTGCCCAGAGTAAGACAAGACGTCAGAGCAAAAAAATTCTATTATTTTTCTTAGAAAATGTAAAGGGTTGGTCAACTTGCAGAAGATATCATTTTAATTACTGAGAATTTTATATGATAAGCTAATTGTTGGAATATTAAGTTGCTAAAGCTGTTGAGTAGAGAGGAATGAACATATTGTCTAATCACTTTAGCTAATTCCAAGTAGCATCTCTCTCACCCAAGGCTGATTTTAAATCTACCCTTATACACACAGCTCTTATCCATTAAGTCTTAACTATTTTCCAAATTAGTATACTTGATATACTTTATTAAGGTAAAGATGGAAAATAGGTAAGTGGAGCAAGGCTTTTATTCATTATTTCACTATTTCATTCAGGGAGTATTGTAGCATCTATAGCATACAGCAGTAAATAAAACAGGACAAAATTCTTTTTGCTTTCATGGAACTTATAATCTACTAGAGGAAAACAGACAGTAAGCAAAACAACATATAATATGTCCAGGAGTGTTAAATGCTGCAAAGACAGATAAAACAGGGTGAGTAATTGGGAGGAGTTTGCCTCCTATTTTAGATAGAGTTGTCATCTTCTCTGATAAATGATACTTGAACAAACACATGGAATAAACAGATAGACTGACCGGAGCAGAGAGCTAGAGGGGGAGTTACAGGTGATGAGGTCAAGCAAGGAGAAGGGGCCAGCCCATAGAACTTCTAGTAGACCAGGTGCAGACTTCACCTTAATTCAAACAAGTGAACTAGAAAGCAATCAACATAAGAATTTAGTTTTTTTACTGATGACATTTTATCATGAGATTGTCTCTACAAGAAACATCTATAAACTTTCTTACCTATTCTGCCCCTGCATGACCCAGGAATCTCTCCTAGGAGGTTGCTGGTACACTTGTTCTACCAATAAGATTCTGAAATAGTCTTTTATACAGACAGTCAAAGGCCCTGGAGTGTATCTGACCCCTTCATATTTCTGTAAGACTGTCAGCTAACAGCGCTCCATAGGTCTTCAGGGGCAGAGCCATTCTGACCCATTTCTTTCCAAGTCTCTTGGATACATTCACTTTCTATGTCCCTCAGGTCTTTAGTATGGAGGAGGCAGAGAGAGAAATACTTTGTACCTCAGCCGGAGGACAGGAAGTCACTAGCCTCGATATTCTTGCTAAATCAGTTTCCCCAGGGCAGGCAGATTCCACTTTTCTCCATGATGTTCCATGGACAATTGTTCCACCTCTACCTATTACACTGGTCTCGTCCTGCTCCTAGAAGATGACTGCCTCGTTTCCAATTCCCATCCCCTTCTTACTCTTGAAACTGCCTAAAATTGCCCCCAAGTTGCTCCATGTGGATTTCATTTTTTCTCATTTTCTATTTTGGGGTTCTTCTTTCCTCACTGCTTCCTATTTCCCCTACATTCTGGGTACCAGAAAAGACTAGTGTACACAAAAATATATGGTTTAACTCTTTCTTGACAGTTTAGCAAATTCCCCGAGGTCAAGCTGTTAGTTACTATTGGTCAATTCAATAAATCTTAAGTGCTTTACTAAAAACAAGGATATCGGCGCCTGCCCGGTGGTACAGCGGTTAAGTGCGCACCTTCCGCTTCTCGGCAGCCCGGGCCTTCGCCGGTTCAGATACCGGGTTCGGACATGGCACCACTTGGCATGCCATGCTGTGGTAGGCGTCCCACATATAAAGTAGAGGAAGATGGGCACGGATGTTAGCTCAGGGCCAGGCTTCCTCAGCAAAACAGAGGAGGACTGGCGGTAGTTAGCTCAGAGTTAATCTTCCTCAAAAAAAAAAAAAAAAAAACAAAACACAATGATATCTTCTAAAGTCATAATGACATGGATTTATAGAGGGAGGTATCTGAGATAAAAATATCAGTGGTAATGTAAAATATCATCTCATTCATTTTAATCTATTCAAATATAAAGATACAGGTATTTCCATATTTATTTTTTCAAGAAATATAATTCAGAAGATTTTAGATAAGAGTAAAAAACCTTAGAATTTTCCATGTTGATTGCGGGGAAGGGGTATTTAAAGAATTGGTAGGAGATGAAAACCCACATAACGTAATGTAAATCGTGAATTTGTCCTTAATTAAAAATGCGATGTCAGCTGGGTTTTTATAGTGATTTATAACACCTTTTGCCATAAGAGAAGATGTGTATATGTTAGTCATATTTTTAATATGAACTGATGCTACACGTAGAAATGGTATTTATTATAAAACTTCTCAACTTACAAAATTGAGCTTACATCCCTTTAATTACAATTGTTTGGCAACAAGAATTAAGAATAAATTACACCCGGTCCCATATTCAATATTTTATATTTCCATGAATTTTTTAATGTGGAATTTTATCGTATTATTTTTTTACCTTAGCCTCAAAATTTAAAAGTACGAAAACAGAAGAACAAAAATGTACTTTACTGTCCAATTAACAAATCTATTTGCTTACTCTCTCAGTCAGTGAATTATAATGCATCAGACATAAATCAGTGAGGAACTACTTAAGCTTGCACTTTGTAATCAGAGCCACAAATTTTGGCAGCAGGCCATATAATCCAGTGCTAAATGAGGAGCATTATTTTATTCCAGTAACATATTAACAAAATGTACAACTGTTTTGACTTGGTGGATGATCTAACAACATCCCAGCAAAAAGCCTTTGTCCATTTTTTACACAAATGTCTTTTCCTTGATGATAAATGTATTTTGTAATTTTCATGATGAATCAGTGGGAGAAATGAGCTGTGTCCTTTTAGTGCTCTGTAATTCTCAATATCACTGCTTCGGAAATGCAGGCTCTAATTCAACATGAAGTGAGACCTTTGTGAACAGTATGTTGTTCCTGAATTTCTTTATTCTTTTTGCTCATAATCCCCAATCCTGGATAACTTGCCCTGCTGGAGCTCACAGACTTTATGGTGCATGAAAAAATGTAAAATAAGATATTTACCTATGACATGATTTTCTGACTGCTTTAGATGATTCATTTATCCTGACATGTATTTCTATTCTAGGAGCAGAGCACCTGAATAAAATCACATGAATAAAAAGTGAGTTCCCAAAATATAGAAATATTCTGAGTGAAAGTAAATGATACAGTCACATAGAACTGAGATTATATAACACAAGACTGTACTTTGAAGAAAATGTCTTTACTTTTTCTGTTTTCTGTATGTGATCCACATTGGTCACTAAATATGACCTGGTCACTATATATGACCACATAACACCTGGTTTGGTGTTACTCTGCACAAATTCACCCTTAATTGTTCACTATATTACTTTCAACACCAGTGCTGGAACATCTTCCAGAGTTGCTTAATCTCTGCTGTTTTATTAATAGGCTCTCAAAAACAGGACCTCAATGTTTCAATCAATCCTTATTTCCCACTCTTCCAGAATTATCTCTGTCAGTTTTCTTTTTTCAGTTCTTCTCTCTGACCGACAGGTATACAGCTCTGTGCCTTCATCCCATTCCTTCTAAAATTTGTCTAAATTATAGTCTACAGCGAGTATCCGTACTTAGCAAACTGTAAATTAATCCAAACCCTAGTCTGGTTCTTTTTATGTATCACCAGTCTATGAATTCTGTTGTTCATTCAGATCCCAAGTGGCCTCGAGGTATCTAAAATTTTTTTTGAGATGTTTTGTTTTTCTAATTTTTTAAAATTATTTTTTATTTTATTATTATTTTTTTTTGAGGAAGATTGGCCCTGAGCTAACATCAACGCCCATCTTCCACTACTTTATATGTGGGATGCCTACCACAACACGGCTTAATAAGCAGTGTGTAGGTCCACACCTGGAATCTGAACTGGTGAACCGTGGGCTGCTGAAGCTGAGCACAGGAACTTAACTACTACACCAGCAAGATGGCCCCATGTTTTGTTTTTTTAAACAGTTGTTATTGAAACACAATCTTTTTTGACTTTCCTGACAACTTGACCAAGTGAACAAAATTAAGTTTATTACCTTTTCAGTAAATCTGTTTCTTATTGACTTCGTCACCTTTGAAAATAACTTCATAAATGACTCAAACCAACTCCGATAACTATGAGATAATATACGTCACCCCTTTGTCTTTTACCACCCATGGCAAGTCACCCAGTGTTGTTTGCAGTGGCTCTTCATTTCTGCCCTCTTTTCTATTGTGATGGTCACACCCTACTTTACATCAAGACAATCAGAGAAGGTTTCTAAGGAGTCTACAAACTTCCTGCATCTCTACTCCAATCCAGGCTTTTCTCCCCAACCACAGCCTCTCATGAGTTTTAAGTTCCAGCCATGCTGAGCTGTTATTCCCTGGCCTGATCACTACCCTCCCTTTTAGGACATTTTTGTATCCCTTCTTTCACTGCAATCCTTTTCTGCCTGGGATAATTTTCCCTATCTCTGCCTTTTGAGCTCTTACTCATTCAAGTTATTTCATCCTTGAGGTTTCCTCAGTTCAAGATTTTATTTAGCTGTTATTTTTATATTCAGTGTTATCTTTCAGCACATTAAAATACTGTCTTCCTTAAAGCCCTTATCACAGCTCCCGCATTCTACAGTTACTTCTGTATGTCTGTTCTCACCATGAGATTACAAACTTGTTAAGGGTAGGGATTATAACTTGTTTATGTTTTTAGCCTTCACACACTTACAGAATACTTTAAGTATATGCTTGACAAAGGTTGCTTCAGCTCACAGACATTTCAGGCATATTTCCTTTTTGAAATATGACCTTTTATTTTTTCTATGTCATTTCAAATATGAATTATGTGGATAGCAAATCCAAGTCTCGCCCTTGTCTTTATGGGGGCCTTCCAGCAATCATTGATCTCCTTCTAATTTTAATTTGTTTGGTACACTCTATCTGTATCATTCAATTTAGCACTCATTGTATATTGTGTTATGTGAGCCTCTATTTCACGAGTTTTAATTTTGTGACCCAAGATTATTAAATGCTTAGGGGCAGAAAACATTCACATCCCTGTACTTCAAAATTGCAGAGTAAAACTTGATTTCTTCAGATTGATTTTAAGGGGAATATTTTACACACCAATATACAAGTAAATGAAAAGTGAAAAATACATTTTGTTTTACTAATATATCTATTATTTTATTATCAACAGTGCATTGAATACCCTAGAGATATCAATATGTACATTTTGAGAAGCAAAAGCCCAATGACAGACTGCCTGAGGGATGGAGGACATCCACATACTATTCTCTAATAGACAGCATTTTCCTGTTATGCCAGAGCCCTACGGTGATCAGTCTGTTCTGGAGAGACTTCACAATTCCTACTTATGAAAACAATATATTTAATGAGTGAAAAATAAACTTTGGTGCTAGAGACTTTCAGATCCACAGTAAGAAAGTTATTTGTTTTGAAGAAATTTCACTAATAAATGCATTTATTATTGTAAGTAGACTGTCTATTGCAAGATCAAGTCAATAAATAGACTGATCAAATTTGACAAAAATATCCTAAATACCTTCATTCTACATTTACAAGGTCTTCTCCTTCTCTTTTAGCCTTTTCCTTGCAATTTTGTCTGTAGTACAGTTCATATCTCCAAAGAGAAAGTACAGCTAAATCAAAGAGCCCTCAGCCAACAGAGCCGTCAACCCCTTACTGCAACTGCACATTATTCTGTCCAGTTGGTGACCAGAGTCTTCCTTTGCTCTATAAGATCTAGCTCCAGATTTGGATGATGTTTAAAGATGAATAAAGAATAAGGAAAATCAGGATATCCAATTGGTTCATCACATTATAACTACTTCAGGTTATGAAAACTCATGCTAGGTAAAAATGTCTATATTAGTATTTATGCTAGAATCATAGAGGCCTGGAGAAGAGCCAAAGTTCTTGAGAACCTGAACTAAAACCCAAAAGCTACCAGTTATTAAAAGATAAAACAAAATTTTTAAAAAAGAAAAATTTCTTCTCTGTGATCTAGTTATCTGAACGATAGAATCCAGTGCCTGGGTAGGCAATGCACTATAAATATCAGGGGAGAAGGGCCTTAGATGGCTGCAGAGAATTCAAAAATTTTAAAGTGCCCAAATCCTTTTGAGCGCAGACCAATAAAAAGCAAGGGTCTAGGAAAGTGCACAGCTGTCCCATAAACTGATACAGGGTACAACATCCCAATATCAACTTTGTTGATCTCACTAATATTTCACACATGTAATCTTGACGTGAATTAGAAGGATGTGCTCAGTGGTGAATTTAAAATGAATAAAATATCCTTGAAAAAGTATTCCCTTAAGGTACACAGATGAAAAAGTTTCTTATGTTGTGGAAGCTCCCTCTCTCCTCAATAAAAGACACCTTGTCCTAAGGACATCCTTGCCTTCACACACCCTTTATTTTAGGCCATCTGTTCCTAGTTTAATAATGGCTTAGCTTGTTTAGTATCAGGGCCTGTCCTAATGTGTAGGTGACCCGCTTTTATTTAATTTTGAATTTAGCTTCTATTCATTTTATGATCGTACTCTATTTTGGTAATTACGTACAGGCACCCAGAGGGATTTTGTCGATGGTATCATTAAAAATTAATAAGTGAATGAATTGGTATGATGATTTATATTGCAAAGAGAGCCCATGAGGCATCAGTAAAAGATGTTGTTAGGACCTCGCATCAGGTTACCAGTAAAAATGGTATAATACAAAGCCATAGTTATTACCTTAAACATAAATTTTTACTTTTTCCTATTCTTTCTCTAGATGCTACTTCCTCCTTCCCTCCCCAAATTCTTTTTTATATTTATTGAACCCTGTACACTTCTTCTTTTGGAAGTGACAATCTGTCAGTGCCGTTCATTTTCCCAGCTAGAAGTTGGAGGCACCAATCACTCTTCATCCCTTTGTACGTCATCTGTCACCAATGCTCCTCTTTCTTCTTTTAAAATTTAGCTATTCTCTTCTCTTTTTCTCTTCATTCACGCTATCACCATAATTAAGCCACATTTATTAAAATAAGAACATTAAGTTACTGGAAATGTTTTCTTCATGTTTTAATACCTCAACGTAATTGTTTAGTATGTATAGACTGATATTTGAGATTATGTAAACAAATGAATGTATATCATTCTCGAAGTACAAACCATTCTTGAACAGTGATGAGTATAGTTTTATTTAGAGTGTGTGTGATAACCACCAAGATTCTACCAAGATGGCTCTTTTATGAATTCAGATTTTTTAGAAGATTTTTTTAAAAAGTATATGTTCATTGATTCATATTGAGAAACCAAATATTTGACCAAGTGACTTCCCATGTAATTGTTATAATATTACATAGACATATCATTTAGTGAGAAATTCTTCTCAAATTTGCAGAAACATTTTCAAAACTGATTATTTACACTATATACTCTCCCTCTCCCCGTTTTTTAATATAACATCTATTACAGAAGTTTCTAAGTATTTATTAAGGATATTTTCTTTCAATCCTATGTCAAATGAAGAGGAAATTTCCAGGTGTTATTTTCAAGTTCTGTATTCTCAAAGTTAGGCACCGATGACTAATTAAATCCACAAGCAGGTGAATTCAGGTGCAGAAAATTGTTCCTGCAATTAATCACACCTGTGAAATATTTAGCCTATGAGACAAAAGCTGGGTTTTTAAATGTTGATTCTGAGCTTTC
The DNA here is from genome assembly GCF_021613505.1 of Equus quagga. Taxonomy (NCBI): domain Eukaryota; kingdom Metazoa; phylum Chordata; class Mammalia; order Perissodactyla; family Equidae; genus Equus; species Equus quagga. The sequence continues at coordinate 85,636,687 of NC_060270.1, forward strand.
TATCTTGAAACAAAATGTTTCTAGATTCATCTTTTTAAAAAAAATTAATATTTCAACATTTCAATAGGAAATTGTCTCCTGTTTTTTTCTACTCTAATATTATAGTTTATCAGAAATTTAGTTCTTGAATCTAACTTGAATCCATTAAAGTATCAGCATTGAAATCTGATAAAAATTATCTTTTATAATTTTAATTAGCTCCATTTTTCTACCTCCAGGTAAATGAATCCTCATAGACTAATAATTTAAATGAATTTTTTAATCAAAGCAATATTTAAGTGATTACTTCTATAATTTACAAATTTCAGATATATCATTATACTAAAAATATTTCTCATCTCAAATTATTTATACTACTTTAAACTTCACATTGTATCTACCATGTACTGTTCTATCAATATATTTCATTGACTTACAAATCTCTGAAATAAACAAATTCATTTCTAACTGTAGTGGGAATTTACATATGAAAAGAACAATTGTTAATAGAATCTAATATTGTGCTTATTTAATATCTTTTTCCTTTTAAATCCCAATAGCAAGTCTAATAAAATGTGTTTTAATAACTCTCTATTGATTAAAATCAACATTGCCAAACAAAAAAATAAGGAAATTTAGCCTCAAGAAATTGTGTTTAGCTACTTTATATTGACTTACAATTAAAAGTGATATGAATTTGGTAGCAGTACCTTTAAGAATACCATGTAGGACTTGGTTTTGTCCATATGTATATATTATGTGTGTGTGTATATGTGTATGTTAAACAAATAAGAGTAAAACATTCTCACATACCAGATTAGAAGGAAAAGTAAAGCAGTTTTTATATTCATTTCTTCAGAGTTACACTTATTTTGCATTTATTCACTTTTAACCTGTGATTATTAATACTCGACAATGCTCCAGGCACCGTGAGGGGCACTGGGTGCACAGATGATTAATATATTGGCACTCCCTTCTAGGAGTCCATGTTCTAGTTTAACACATCATCAGAAAAGCCACAAAATAGATGAATATATATTATGCGAATGTTTGAGCAAAGTCATGTAAAATCCCAGATTAGAGAGAAATTAATGCCTTTATAAAGTTTTCAGATAAATACTGTTGCATAGTTTTCAATTATTGAAACATTACAAATTATAGATGAATACTTTAATAAATCATTCAGTGATACATTTGTTCTAAGCATGTTCTTAACTCTTACCAATATTTTAATATTATCAGATTGGTCGTTCTAAAACTCTATTTACATGTCAGTCTTTGAGGCAGAAGCCTTCAATAATATTCTAAAGGCAAACAGAAAACATCGAAATGTCTCACCTCGTCATTCTTGTCTCAAAAATGTGATCAATTTGCCTTTCCATTCCTTCTCTAGAATGTACCAGATATGCCTTGATAGGTAAGCTTTCACTGAGAGACATGAATTCGTTACACTCAAGTTACTGCTTATAAAGTTGCCCAATAGACACTCAATACACAGTATTAAAGAAAGTCTCTGAAAAAAGCTACTCTGCATTTTATATTCAAGAACTTCCTTCTGAAATTAGAGAGAGCTGCTGGAGGAAGTCTACATCCAGAAGAGGTAAGACTTATCCTATATTCTTGGCCATTTATTACATTGCAGATCTGAGATCCTCCACTAGTCAGATACCCAGAATTCCATGACAGGCTGTAGTGCGAATGACAAGGAGCTAGAGAATTCCAACTGTTAACTGCTCTTTCTGCGCCCCATATTGTTCTCAATTAGGATCAGAAATCAAAGAACAGTCTAAAAATTTGATTCATGAGGATTTAGTGTTTCTAGTGAATAATTTCAAATACAGTGTGCCTAATAGGCTTCTAACCTTTTGAGTTTTCTGAGAGCCTACAGTTTCTGACTGCTAAGAACATAAGTACTGTAGAAAGAAGGAGAAAGTAGGCTGGGGCCTGAGAATGAATGTCAACACATTATTAAGATAATAAATTTATATGTAAACATACGTTATGTGGAAAAGTATAGAAAAAAATATAATTAAAAAATATTCCACTTGAAAAACTAGCCTCTTGAATTATTTGGTGGTTCTGTGGATAAATAAACTTGAACCAATATCAATAATTTTCAAAGAAGAAAAAATGACATCTAGCCTGACAACCAGTGTTCCAATTTTCAGACCAATGAAATTTGAAATGGCAGCATATTAAGCCCTGACTATTAATGATGACAGTTCTGCTCAGTGTTATCAGAGTGGATATTTGATCTGTAAATAAATTCAAATTACTTGCTTTCACAGTTTTTCCAGACTTCCCGGAATTTGTTTCCCTCCTTTATACATACTTAGTACCGAAAGTAAGACTGCATATCCATTTTTTCATTTTATTTTGATGTGATGTAGTTCATTACACCTCATTATAATGTGAGTTGAGCTAATGTATTGTGACACTGTATCATGTGCTCTGCACTTGCACAGGTGCTCCACTTCTCCACCTATCAGAATCAAATCAGAGAAGCTTGGCATATATCTAGTCATATTTTATATCACTGATTGAATTTGACTAATATATGAACTCCTATATCTGATACTGGTCACTTGTAAAATTTTTGACCAAAATGACATTTTGCTCTGGTATTAATATCTAGTAAAATTTAATTTGCTTTCTAAAGGAAACAGTTTTGTCTGAGTGTATGTCCTTTCATATTTTTTGTTTGTTTACATGGATTTCGTTGAGAGTTCTAAGCGTTTCATTGGCTGTTTGTTGGTAAAGTAACACTAGCCTTCTCCTTCATGGAAAGACGAAGACAATCATTACCTTTTAAAACTCTGCAGCTGGTCTCAATTTTCAGCAGCTCCCAATCCAGGCAAAGCAATAGAACAGAACACAGAAATGCATTGAAGGAAAAAAGACCATAGGGTAGCATGCTCTAATTCTTTTTATTCCTTTCTCTCCTTTTAGTGTCTTAGGGACAGTGCAGCTGTAATGCATTAACACTGTTCACTGACCCACTTTCAAAGCTGTGGAGTAGGTGGCTATTTTATCTTTTTCTCTTCATCCATACCAGTGTGTTTGATGCCTGAGAGTGACCAGGCATTAAACTGTGGTGAGTCAGGATTATTCTAAGCATATTCAGCAATGAAAGAAACGAAACCACATCTACTAGGCCTCCTGAAGGCATTAGACAACCTCTGAAGTATTCAACTGTTAAGACCCTAGTCAAGGGAAACTGTAAAATTTCTGTAGGTCAATGTTTTTTTGAAATATTTTTATTCTCTTCTCATTGAGTCAGAATATAATGATATAATGCAGTCAGCATTCCATAAAAAAATCCAGTCATTGTTCTGTGTTTTTTATGTGCAGTCCTTTTTTTATGTTGAAATACTTATTATATTAATTTTTGAGGAATGTGAAAACTAATATAGTGGCCTAAATAAGTTGAAGCATATTTTATAAATTTTAATTTACTCTCACCCTTATTTTTTAGGCTCTACACTTTCATTTATTAAATTAGAAATAAAATATGATTTCTTATTCTTTTGCTCAATTCTTGTTTCTCCTGCATATAACTGGTTCAGATAAATGAAAATGATTGCACTATACATACAGATATTTTCAATTGCCAACTTTATCACCTAAGACCACTTTTACAAAACTTTGTATTTTTCTACAAAATGCAAAACTGTAGACTAAATTTTTGCAAGATATTAACAGCTGTCCCCAAAAAAGTTAAATGTTTGGTGAAAAAAGTTTGGAAATGCTAAATTAACTTTCTTAGTGCAGTTTTTCATTGCCTGTTTTATGGGAAGTATGAATTAATTTTATCAATATCTTTTCATTCATTCACTCAATCTCCAAATCAGACATTTCTCCAAACCCTAGAACTTTTCTAGGACACACGATAAATAAGTCATCTGCAAGAAACTCTGCTCTAGTGGGGCTCATAGCTCTATGAATCTGGTCTGGACAATAAAGATAACCTGAGCAGAACCAATAATTTCCCTCAACATAAAAGGTATATATTGTATATATGTGTTAAGTAAAAAAATAATGATTTGTATGTATTCACAGCTACTTTCTGTGCTCTGACCAGATACAGAGTAAGTATTCTGTCTGGGCCTTTATCTTGCAGATCTATGGATGACTGGAAGAACTGAGAACAATCTAGATGGGTGGGATTGATTTGCAGTGGGAAGCTAAGTGGTTAATGATGGGAGGTGATATGTGTGAAAGAGCAGGAAGTGAAATTCAAGAACTTGTGGGGACTAGTATAGGAAAAATGTTTTAGGCAGTTCATAAACTAAGAAGATAAAGATGTTGTGACAATTGTTATGTTCTGAAAATAGAGAACAAGAGCTAAAATGAGGAGAGACAATTTAAAGAAGGCGAGCTGTGCATTATGAATGAAATCCCCTAAGATAACACTATTTTTCAAAACATTTTTGAATGTTGGAATATTTTGAATTAATTATTTTAACGTTGCTTGATGCTTAAATGGGGCTACCAAGTGGCTTGGTGGTAAAAAAGTTACACAAAGTTTCCAAGAGTCTTATTATTTCCTTAATATGACTAATTTAATATATTAGGAAGTAAATCAACTTTAAGAATTAATTTTTAATCTCTTGGAGAGGAATTAACTACATTTGAAAATTTAAAATCACATTCCTATCATAATAAAATTATCCAATAAGCTGTAATATTCATTTATGTCTATCAAACTCTATAATCCATATTGTTAAACCATTATATTGAAAGTGACTACTAACTTTCAAATATTATTTTTTTAAATATTGCTATTCTGTACATCTTCTGATATTTTGTTCTTGTTGACTGTTTTGGACATCAGTTAAACAATCAATATCAAATATCATTTTGGATTTACTATCCAAATAGGTTTCAAAAAATAACTATGTTAACTGCACAAGAAAAACAAAGAAGATCAACATACTATCAGATTGCAGAATATTTTATGCTATGAAGTGAAGAATAGTCTTTTTTCAACTTTAGTGGCATACCAGGATGAATTGTTTCTATTCTGTCTGTGGTTCATACAGACTAATTTAAAGTATTCATTATTTCAAATATGTTTATTGCAACATCAATCATAAACTACATTATGTAAAAGAATTACATATGCACTATATATGTTCCATATTGTAATACTGGTAAAAATACAATATATATTTTGAATACAGAAAATATCATTTGAACAACTCTAACACCAAATAATATTTTTTAATGAGGTTTGATATATTATTATGCTGTTACTTTATTTATTCTCAACTCAGATGATTCTTTTCAGTATTAATAAGAGAAAGTTTTATGATTGTAATATGGATAGTGCGTAAATGAACTTATCTCCTTATCTCTTTTCTAAAATTATATTTTCGAAAAACATATCTTCTATGCTTAATTGGGTCATTGGCGACTGTTGCCAATTACTAAAAAATCCAGTGTGGTTTTGCTCATCAGTTTTGAGTAAATTATGTTGGAATGTACAAGGAAAACCAAGCAATCTGTGAATTTCATTTGCAATAAAATGGCATTTTGGAGTGAAATCTTCTACATAATTCGAGAAATTCACATTTTTCTCAAAGTCTCAAACAAGGAGGGATAGATGGGATGAGGAACTTGAAGAGTTTAATAATGTATCTAAAAAATAAACATCTTTCTTCAAATAAAAAAATAGATTAAACTGGGAGAAGTCACTTTATAGATAATTTTAAAATCTTGTTGTCTTCTAATGTTCTTTTAAAAGGAAAGTTTTATTCAAAGTATGAAAATAGAGAGCAGGTTAATCATAGAGGTTCTAGAAGCCTTCAGAGTCATTGATAAAGGCATCACATATACATCCCAAAATACCCAATGAGATGAAACTTGCATAGAAATAAATAGGCAAAATGGTTATAAAACTATCTTGTGTTTGATAAAGGATCATCACCATTTTTCATTAATGCTAGCTTATTTGTTTCAGAATTATACATTACTTTTTCATTTTTTATATTTGTCCTTTTGCATATGTGATTTGGGAGTGTGTGTGTGAATGTGCACATGTGTAATTTGTGTGTTTACTTTTTTTATGACATTAGAGGAAACTGGCTGAGAAGAGGAAATAAGAAAAACAAACGAAAGGTTTTTTTCCCCCCCGGGTAAGTCATGAAAGGCCAATTTTCTTAACCGAATGAATATTAAAGCAACAGGAAACTCCGGCAAACCAATGGACTAAACTTTTTGATTCTTGAAAAAGATGGAAAAGGGTCTAAGAGAGTTACATAAAGTTACAGTCAATTATTTCTAAGAAGTAGTTATTTTTTAGTTAACTCACTATGAAATAATGATAGATTATATTTCACTGGATAAAATTAGATATCAGTTATCAATTCCACCTAGTTATTTACATCTCTTTAAGTCTTGCCCTACCTTGTCCGTCAGCTCACAATTACTGATTAATCACAGTATCTTGCAGTTAGTAGAAAGTATAGAGGTAGAAATTTCTAACAGAAAAACCATCTCCCAAGAAATTAATATCTCCAAATTTCCTAATAGGTGGGAATTTAATCTCTGCTTGAACAAAAACAGTTTTGAAAAACAAGTTTACTAGGAAGATGACACTACCAACCATTTAACACTTATATTAATGTAAAATCTATCTCGATGTAATTTCCACACATGTGTCACATTTTAGGTGTTTGAATTACAAAGATTAAATAGAATCACCTTTTCTTCATAGACTAGCAAACATGGTAAAAATCTTATGTCCCTTCCCAGATTTCTCTTCTCCAGGATAAGCACTCTTGTTTCCCTCTACTTGTCTTCATATTCATATTCAATCTCCTTACCAGTTCTCTCACCATCTTGGGTATTTCCTCTTCAATTAGTCAATGTTCTCCTTTAAATTACATCTTGGGAAATATAATATTCATTTGTACTTGAGTAACAAAGCAGGGAGTATTCCACATGAATCATTTTGACATGCTTAGGCAAAGTCTAGCTATTGGGATAATAATGCTACAGTTCAAATGGCATACCAAATTAGATCAGAGAAAATTGCATTGAGAGTTCAAGCCACACAAATACTAGCTTAGAAAATGATAGTGATCCTCATGCCCATTATCAGAAGAATATTAATTTTGACATGATTTTTCAGTTCTTGTAATTGGTTTTTACTCTGTCATCTATGTTTTCCCTTATGACCCCATTAATATATTTTTCACAACAAGAATAATAAACAGAAGCTCTTTGTATTTGAGGTCACCTTGCATAATTGAAACAATAGTCCAGATCATTAAATATCTGAAACTATTCCTTCTCTAGTATAAGTGAGACAAACAGGAGTGTCACCATTCACAGAGCCTAAGAGACAGAAGCTGGGCTGCTTATTCCTAAATTATCAGCAAGTACTCTTGAGAGGTCAGGAAGGATACTCATTACCTTGGAAACAGGTAATAAACTGGCAAATGTGTCCCTGGCATCCAGAAACTAGACCAAAGGTAAAAGGGAATAGCATGAAGAATCTCCACCTTATAGTGGGCAACCTTATTATGTAGCTCCCTAACATCACGATATTGATGTCCCACAGAGGTTTTATACAATCATGTGAGGTTAAGTTTTTACAGTCCTATTTTTGTACAACAATGTAAGAAAACCACCAATTGTCATCAAAATAGATATTAAAACAAATACAAATTAAGAGCATCATCGTTCATACAGATTCACAGTGAACTGCAATTATGCCCTTCCCCTCCTCACCTCAATGTCTTTGTTGAAAGCCTGCCTCTGACATTCAGGAGAGAAAATGAGACAATGGTTCTAAGAATAAATTATTAGGAAGAAACAGAGAATCATGGAATCAAGAACCAAGAATAATAAACCAGATGAGAGCATAAGGAAAGCAAATCTATAGACCAGCACTATCAGATAGAAATTTCTGCATAATTCAAATGTTCTGTGACTTGGCCAATACAGTAGCCATTTGCCACATGCAGCTATTGAGAACCAAGATGTGGCTAGTGTAACTGAGGCATTAATTGCTAACTTTACTTAATTTAAATTGAAATTGCCTCATACAGCTGGAGACTACTGTACCACACAGTATACCTACAGACTGTTCACTTTTACACCACTTGTCTTTCAAATCTGGTATTTATTTAAAAGCTACATCATACCTATTATCTGTTAACAAGGAGCAAGTTTCCTTCTGTCCGAAAAAGCAACACCAACCACTCAGACAAATATAAGGTTATCATGTCTTACATTTTCCAAGTTATTTTATAAAATAAGCATTGGAAATATCTATTGGCTTCTGGGTCTCAGCTCTGCCATTAACAGGTATGAGACCGTAGGAAAGTCAGTAGTGATTTGAGTCTGCATTTCCTCATTGTAAAATGAGAGGCCAGAAGAGGCCATCTAAGGCCCAAATCAATTATAAAATATATTAGTTACAAAATAGCATGTATCATAGGGCTGATGGGTGTTAGGAAGAGAAGCAAGGTCATGGTATAGAGTGACTGGTTGTGAGGTTGCTCCTTCAGGTAGGGTGTCAGGATGGACCTCTCTGAGGTTCACACATTGGAGCTGCAACCTGGATGAGAAGTCTAACGTATGAAGATCAGAAGGAAGAGCAGTTAAGGCAGAAGTCAAGTTAAGTGCATAATTTCCGAGATGGGCCTGGGTCAGAAAGAAGTTAAGTGTAGCTAAAATACAGGGAATAAGGGAGAGCGCAATAGGATGTCGGAGTAGAGAGTAAAGAAGGGCCAAATAATCACTCCCTGATGGCCTTGATCAGGAGTTTGCACTTTATTCTATGTTCAAAGAGACCAATGAGGATCACAAGCAGGGGATTTAAATGAACTGATTTGTCTTTTTCAAATACTCTAGTTGCTATGTGGTGAATGGACAGTAGGAAGAACAAGTATGGAAGCATGGAGATCTCATAGAAGGCTGTTGCAACATTTAATGATGTCTGCGTATATTATCTAGTTGAGTCAGTAGTATTGCCAGCATATGATTCTGCTTTTCCAAAGGGATTGCATAGATTTATTCAAATAAGGGACTATGACAACTGTCTATCAAAGATTTCTACTCTCCTTTCAGGATCCAGAGTTAATGCTGGGAAGTGGCTGCTCAGCCAAAGACTGTATTTCCAAGTGTCCTTGTATCTAGGTATGGCCATGTGTGCAGCTCTCCTGAAGAGAACATGAGCATAAGTGATGCCTGTCTCTTCTGGGTCAAGGTGATTAAGAAGCAAGTGTACCTTTAGCCTCTTGTCCCTTTTCCTCTGTCTGTCTGCTGGATGTCTCCTCCAGGGAGACTCCTGGAAGTTATGTCTTTGTAAATGACAGAACCTCCATTCTCCTAGGTCCCTGAATGCCTGGAGCAGAGTCCACACAGCTCCAACAACCAGAAGTACTCATGTTAGAATGTTACCTGACCAAGTAATTTTTTATTTTTGTATTAAGCCCCTGGAATATTGAGGTTTTTTTTTTTTACAGTAGATAGCCTTTCTCTAATTAACAAAGAACCCCTCCATTGCAATGCCTGTACCACAGGTTATAGATATTTTTTAATCAGTACAATTCTCCATATGTGTATAAGTGGAGATGAATCTTTAAGACTCTATTGGGCTAATGGCTGGCTGAATCTAAACCGATGGTCCAGAGTTTTGGGGAAGCTAGTTTGGAAGAAGATACCAAAGAAGATTACTTTTGCAGTTGTCAAAAAGTAATGTTTGAAAAGTTTATTATATGGGTCTATATGGAGCAACAAAAAACGCATAATATAGAGCTTGCCTGCTTCATGTCATAACTACAGCATTAGAGACAAGAACGTGCCTTTATTTTGTTTCCTTTGAGGAGGAACTTTAGACAATGTAAACTCTACCAGTGCAAATAGCATTGGTCACTTATATTTTCATTCTTAATTATATTTGAACATTAAAATCACAGCTAATTTTTCTTTATGTGAACAACTCTTTTATTACAATCTTATAGAAAGAATGTAGTAGGAAATATTGAAGTATTATGTATTTATAATCTGAGGGAATAAATACCTGTACTTTAACCCCAAATTTGCATTAAATTGCTTGAACAATCATCAGAACTTGCACTGTTTCTCACTCTCTTACCTTAGTTATTCACATAACAGAATCTTGTTTGCCTGAAAATAAAGTAAATTCGACTACAGATAAGACAGCGTGACTTCAAAACTTCATTTGAGAAGATTTATGAACAATAAGGTTTATATTTAGAACAATACAGTAGTTGAAAAGGAGCATATATTTTCTTTTATGCAAAACAAGCTTTACATTTCATTCACATATCTGCCACATTTCAGTAAGATTATATGTTCAGAGAGCTGATATTATGACTAATTTCATTCACATTTAAGAATAAATGTAGCTGATTTGAGAAGAAAAAAAATAAAAACACTAAATGGTATTCTAGAATAGGGAATAGAAAAGACAATGATTTTCTGCAGCAACCTAATGTAGAAGGTTTTGTAAATCATACGGCAACCATGGGAGGCATTTTATTTGAGGTAGTATTTGAGGCATGGCGCAGCCCAAATAGGAGCCAGAGGCTGAAAAAAATATGACCCCAGACAAAATTGTGAAATAGCTAGTTTTCCTGTAGGTACTTTGCTATTTGCTTTTCCTCTTTGTGAGACACACACACACCCTTCATACTATTTGTTAGAAGTCCAGGGTCCTCCCCTGGGTTTTACTCTTCTCCTCTACAGATTCCCGTTCTCTAACATTTATGTCATTCTCCCATTATCACTACTCTTTTTATCCCCAATACATGATCTAATCTGAATGTTACATCAGGCCAGGGATACCATACATTCCAACTCTCTTGTCCTCCATTTGAAAAGTAGACATCACAATTGATTATAACACTCTTTCCTGTTGAGCCCCCAGACACAGACTCAGTCATCATAACACAATATACTCTAGGCAGCCATGACCTATTGTCAGAATTATTACCTTAGTGTCATAAGGTAGTGATAGTTACTACAATAAATGGATTAACAATACACATAATCCTCCCAAGGGACTTTTCTTTTTAAAAATAGTATATGTGTATATATAAAGTGAAAACAAACTATAAAAGTTTAAAATATGCTTGATGGCATTTATTGCCAGACATGGGGGCAGGGAGAGCAACTACTAAACATACACAACGTAACCATGACAATAAAATGATGCATGAGCCCGTTTAGCCCAGCCTGCTGGGTGCTGGGTGGGAGATTGGCAAAGAAAGGTCTGCTGAAAGAGTAACATCAGAATTGAGTTTTGAATTATTACTAGGAGTAATCCAGACCGACAAGGGCACAGAGGAAAAGTTGGAGAGGAACAAAGAGACTATCAGGAAACATGGTAAAAGGTGAGTCTTGAGAGTTTGCAGGAAAAGATATTTTGAAAGGACCAGTTCTTGAAAGAAAGGTTAATTATATTATGTTGGAAAATGAGTATTCTATAGCTGGTTCAAAATAAATATGTTAAGAGAGTATATCCAAGAAAGAAAACATTAACAACAACTGCCACAGCAAGATGACCTTTTCATCCTATCTTTCCTGTGTCCCTGTTAGATCTTTAGAAGGCTAAATGTTCATTCATGTTATGCCTATTTGGAGAATTTTGCTATGGTAATATTTTCTTTTAATGCTTTTATCAATGTTTTGTTATTGATAAAAACACAAGTCTTAAAGCATAAGCTCAATAAAATGTAATTTTTAAAGCATCTCTACATTTATCTGAAGTATTCACTTCAGTACACACGAAAGTGGAGGCCAATATTTAATTTATGGATTTATAAATACATTATCTGGGTAATGTTGGCAATAGACCTAAAGCAGGCTGCCTATTGAGGTCTAAAAACATTGGCTTTATTATATATGGTACAAAAATTTACTAAAGACTGCTCAGTGATCATTACTGGGCACATATTGATGTTTTGCTAAGAATTAGTGCCAGATTCTCTTTGGGAAAATATTTGAAAAATAGAACTTATTATTAACCCAAATTATCAATTTAAATATGAATGAATAGTCCAGTTTTGACCCATACATTAACAAAGAACCCGAACAAATATAAATAAATCTACTTTGAGGCCTAAAATATGATTCCAATCTGAGATAATGGAATTGGCAATGTCTGGAAGGAGGTTGAGGGCCATGATGGAGAAATAAAAAGCTTTTTATTTAGTTAAAAATGCCAAGATGGCATATAGCTGAATGACTTTGAAATAGCTTTTAACATTAGAATTATAGAAAATTTGCTTAATAGTTTGAGTTTTGGTAATATGAATATTGGCAAATAAACCTATTTTCACTCCAAAGATGCAGAAGAGATTACAAACTGTGCAATTTTATACCAGAACATAACTATCAAAAAGTGTCACAATTTTATATTCTGGCTTAGCAACAGTAATGTGATATCAACACTTTGCCTTCAAATTACTTGATAAACAGTTAAGAAACTCTAATGAAAATGTCAAATTCTTTTTGAAGGTGGAAGCAGACAGAGAATTTACACTTTTTGTTTGTATATCATTTTTTTTTTGAAGATTCAGGTCAGTTAGAGATAATGTTAGGCATTTGAAAAATGAAATAAAAAGTATAACTTTTCCCCTAGCAGAATTCTTCAAATTTCCTTTCTTTAGGAAAAGTTAGATCAGACAAGTAAAAATTCAATAAGAATTTCAAATTTTTATATGATGACATATTCACCTATATAACACGTTGTCATTATCATTCAATTCCTTAGATACTGCCAATATTTTTTAGCTGTCCAAGAAAAAGCAATTAGAGTTTGGGATTGTCTAAAATATAGAGCATATTTTTTAAAAATCATAATATATTAAGCAGCATTCTTTTATTATATTATGATTCATAGTAAAAAATGATTATTTTCTGAATACAAAAAGTGTTTCACCTCAATGAATCCTGCAAAGACTTAAAATTCTAACAAATCAGAATTGTTTCTTCTGAATTGAAATGAATATAGCTTTGATATGAATCTGCAGGAGCATTTTACAATTATGAAAATAGAAAAACTCTACGTAGAGATTTCATTTCTTGTTTGTAAAGGATAAAGGACCACATGAGCACATAGTCATAGGAAATGATAGAGATTATGTAGAAATAAGCAATTTGGGTTTCTTCCTCTGCAAGGAAATGAAAATAAATGCTTATATATAAAATTTGAAGATAAGCACCTGAGGCCTTAAATTCTTAATACAGGTATACTTCGTTTTATTGCACTTCACTTTACTGCACTTCACAGATATTGTGTTTTTTACAAATTGAAGGTTTGTAGCAACCCTGTGTCAAGAAAGTCTATTGGCACCATTTTTCCAACAGCAGTTGCTCCTTTCATGTCTCTGTGTCACATTTTGATAATTCTTGCAATATTTCAAACTCTTCCATTATTATTATATTTGTTATGGTGATCTGTGATCAGCGAGTGTTGGTATTACTATTGTAATTGCTTTGAGGCGCCACGAACCATGGCCTTATAAGACAAGAACTTAATCAATAAATGTTGGGCATGTTCTGACTGCTCCACCTACTGGCGATTCCCCATCTTTCTCCCTCTCCTCAGACCTCCCTAATCCCTGAGACACAACAATATTGAAATTAGGCCAATTAATAACCCTACAAATGGCCTGTAAGTGTTCAAGTGAAAGGAAGAGTCACAAGTCTCTCACTTTAAATCAAAAGCTAGAAACGACTAAGCTTAGTAAGCAAGACATGTCAAAAGCCAAGATATGCAGAACACTAGGCTTCTTGTGCCAAATGGTTAGCTATGTGGTGAATGCAAAGGAAAAGTTCCTCAAGGAAATTAAAAGCGCTATTCCAGTGAAACACAAATGATAAGAAAGCGAAACAACATTATTGCTTATATGGAGTAAGTTTTAGTGGTCTGGGAATAGAAGATCAAATTAGTCACAACATTCCCTTAAACCAAAACCTAATCCATAGCAAGGCCCTAACTCTCTTCAATTCTACTGAGGCTGAGAGAGGTGAGGATGCTGCAGAGGAAGTTTGAAGCTACCAGAAGTTGATACCTGAGGTTTAAGGAAAGAAGCAGTCTCCATAACATAAAAGTTCAAGGTGAAGCAGCAAATGCTGAGGTAGAAGCTGCAGCAAGTTATCCAGAAGATCCGGCTAAGATAATTAATGAAAGTGGCTACACTCAACAACAGATTGTCACTGCAGACAAAACATCCTTATATTGGAAGAAGATGCCATCTAGGACTTTCATAGCTAGAGAGGAGAAGTCAATGCCTGGTTTCAAAGCTTCAAAGGACAGGCTGACTCTCTCATTAGGTGCTAATGCAGCTGGTGACTGCAAGGTAAGCCAATGCTCATTTGCCATTCTGAAAATCCCAAGGTCCTTAAGATTATGCTAAATCTACTCTGCCTATGTTCTATATGCAGAAGAACAAAGCCTGGATGACAGCACGTCTGTTTACGACATGGTCTACTGATTATTTTAATCTCACTGTTGAGACCTACTGCTCAGAAAGAAAGATTCCTTTCAAAATATTACTGCTCATTGAAAATGCACCTGGTCACCTGAGAGCTCTGACAGACATGTACAATGAGATTAATGTTGTTTCACACCTGCTAACACAACATCTGTTCTGCAGCCCAACAGATCAAGGAGTAATTTTGACTTTCAAGTCTTATTATTTAAGGGATACATTTTATAAAGCTATAGCTGCCATAGATAGTGATTCCTCTGACGGATCTGGGAAAAGTAAACTGAAAACCTTCTGGAAAGGATTCACGACTCTTGATGCCATTAAGAACATTTGTGATTCACTGAAGAGATCAAAATATCAACATTCACAAGCGTTTGAAAGAAATTGATTCCAATTCTCATGGATGACTTTAAGGAGTTCAAGATTTTAGTGGAGAAAGTAACTGCAGATGCGGTAGAAATAGCAAGAGAATTAGAATTAGAAGTGGAGCCTGAAGATGTGACTGAATTGCTGCAATCTCATGATGAAACTTTAATAGACAAGGAGTTGCTTCCCATGGACGAGCAAAGAGAGTAGTTTCTTGACATGGAATCTACTCCTGCTAAAGATGCTGTGAAGATTGTTGAAATGAAAATAAAGAACTTAGAATATTACAAAAACTTAGTTGATATAGCTGTGGCAGGTTTTGAGAGGATTGACTCCCATTTTGAAAGAAGTTCTACTGTGAGTAAAATACTATCAAACAGCATAACAGCATCACATACTACAAAGAAATTGTTCATGAAAGGAAGAGTCAACTGATGTGGCAAATTTTCATATTGTCTTATTTTAAGAAATTGCCACAGCCACTCTAAGCTTCAGCAACCACTACCCTGATCAGTCAGCAGCATCCACATCGAGGCAAGACCCTCCACCAGCAAAAAAGATTATGACTTGCTGAAGGCTCAGATAAGAGTTAGCACTTTTTAGCAAGAAAGTATTTTTTAATTAAGACATGTACATCGTTTCTTTAGACATAATGCTATTGCACACTTAATAGGCTACAGTATAGTGTAAACATAACTTTGATATGCAGTGGGAAACCAAAGAATTTATGTGACTTGCTTTACTGCAATGTTCGCTTTATTGTGGTGGTCTGGACCAAACTTGCAATATATCTAGGTATACCTGTATAATTTTTAGTTAATACTCTTATATTTCATGGAGGAAGAAAAATAGTACCTCAGAGTTTTATTTTATTTTAGAGTTTGTAGAATGGTGAGGTGAAGTTTCAGACACCTAGAGTATCAGTGGATTACAAGTGTTGATTACAGTAGAAATTAATTTTAAAAACACAACAGCAGGCCTTTAAACTAGCAGAAAGTGTACAGTCTCTTTTGGTGGTAAGAAGAATAATTAAAAAGCTATCAATAGTCTGGGATTGTCAAAACTACTTTGTCACCTGAAGCAAATTCCCTGTAATTATCTTTTAAACTTTAAGCTAGACCACCATTAACCTTAGAAGAAAAAGGGTTGCTATGCTTTCTGGTGTGAGAAATTGTATCATCATATAAATTAAACCCCATTCGAAAGTCAAATTAGATTTGGGAAATGATTGAGTATTAAACTTACTCATGTATATTATCAAATGACACAAAGTCTGAGAGCACTAGGGGAAAAGAGAGATTCTCTCCTTTTCAAAGATTTGAGATTCCTTATGTGCATATAATCTGATTTTGAGCATACATCAGAGAAATAAAACTGAAGCAAAAGAAGGAAAACTCAAAGGTATTTTTAGCCTCTCCCCAACGATTTCTTTTCAGCTCTCAGACAGTACAAAATGAGTCAACACTTAAGTAAAGCCAGGAATAAAATAACAAGTCTGCAAAATTACAGCTACCTACAGCTCAGATCTTCAATCAAGTAATTGTTAAAGGCTCACCAGAAGGAGGAACAAATATGTTCTCAGGTGAA
Organism: Equus quagga; assembly: GCF_021613505.1. Taxonomy (NCBI): domain Eukaryota; kingdom Metazoa; phylum Chordata; class Mammalia; order Perissodactyla; family Equidae; genus Equus; species Equus quagga. The sequence goes on from NC_060270.1 coordinate 85,653,096, forward strand.
CCTGCTTAATATTTTTAACCTTATTGTCTAAAGAAAGGAGTCATAATGAAGATAGCACAAGGCATGAAGCAGAGAGCAGCATGACTGCATCTTCCTCATGATGAATGTCTCTCCCTGAGGTGGTCTCTTTGCTTGTGGATGAAAGAAAACCATGTAGTCTTCTTTCTCTCCCTGCATAAGACATTGAGGCCTAATGCCAAATAATCAACTATAGTCATTCCTGGGTTGACGTTCAGCTCAGCACTAGTTGTGAAGTTACGTTTAGTTGATATAAGTGATTATTAACTGTATGTAGAATACAAACTATAACCAAATGTGTACTGTCATACTAATCTAACCTTGAGGACCAAGGGGACACTGGAGTGTATTCTATTGTGGTTACTATTTGCAAAGAAACCTGTAAGGCAGGGTTTCTCAACCTTGACATGATTGATGTTTTGGCCAGATACCTCTTTGTTGTGGAGGCTGTCCTGTGCATGACAGCATGTTTAGCAGCATCTTTGGCCTCTATCCGGTAGATGACAGTAGCCACCCCTCACTCTCATTTGTGACAAACAGAAATGTCTTGACATTGCCAAAATGTCCACTGGGAGGCAAAATTGCCCCCAGTTGAGAACTACTGGTGCAAGAGCCTTGGAAATGCTCTACAGCCTAGATTATATCTATATCTATGTGAGTAGACACAGACACACATGCATACACACATTTATATACATATACACACCTCTATTTATACCCCGTTATATACATCTATATATGGTCATTTAATATACATACATCTTTATACACATATATGCATGTATACACACACATATATATACCCACTTTTATACATATATATAACCAATTACATATATACTACATTTATAATATATTTATATATACCATTATACATATAGTAGTACACATGTGTACAAACAATATATGCATATATATTCATATATAATACATATACATGTGTGTGTATATTATATGCCATAAAGCCATAAAGTCTGAAAACAGTATTATTTTAATATTTTTACAGATTAGAGATGCTTTTGACAATATTAGGTATACGCTTCCAGATTTCACCATGGACACTCATTTTAAATGTGAAGTTTTGCAGGAAAAACAAAATTGAGTGAGAGGATTCTGCACAATAAATGCAAAAGTCTGAAGGCTTCAAAACTTGCAGAGAAATTGTGAGTCTATGTGTAGGTCAATATGCCAGAGGATTGGGATGCATGTGAAGGACCAATGACAGATGATGCTCCAGAGGCGAGCGAGAGCTAACTCATGTTATCAAATAAACACACGCAGTTTGGAGAGATGGATAAAACAGGATAGCTTCTTGATCGCACATGGAAGTAAAAGCCAACAAATCAGACAAAAAGAGCTCTCAATGATCAGCTCAAATATTACTCTCCATTTTGGCTTCGTCATCTAATTTGTCCTTATTTCCATGTTCCTGCCATTGAGACATCTTATTCAGGAGCTTTATTTTCAGGCAGAGGAAACCATTTCTTGAGAGCCATGGTATGAGAGATGCTGAGGATAAGTCCCTTTCCAAACAAAAACCAAAAATATGTAGCCTACAACAATTTCTGAAATTCCTCCTTTTGAGTTAGTATTCTTTGGAGTTAAAGAATTTAGAGTCCAGGAGCATTCTTTAAATTGGGAATACTCCTGGGCTGGACATCTCTTAATCCTTCAGCGTACTGTTTACCTGCTCTTGAGCAGCCTAACAGAGTTCCAAGTAGTGGGGTTTGGAGCAACTAAGCTGTGATGGAGATCAAGGCAGAAGTTATATATTTGGAATGTAGAGTTCTACCCATTGGTGCATGGAGGACAAGAAAACAAAAATATATTAAGTGATGCAATAAATATCTACTGTGTACCAGGAACTATACACATAAACTGTACATGAATTTCTCTCTGGGGGGTAAAAACTGAGATTCACGTAGATCAGGATATGGACTTTTTCTACTCCATACCACTTCTTCTTCAGAGAACTGTGGGGAAAAAGAAATGGTCACAGTGATAGAGTCACATACTCAGTCAGAAACAGTTAGCCAGCCGCAATTTCTGGTTCTTCTTTGGAACAGGAGTTCATTGAAAGCAATTCAAAACTTTTAATAATTGGAGTTTGGGGGTTGAGCTAATGAAGCCAGATGGCAGCGAGAGACAAAAGGGCCCCTGAAGTAATACAAAAAAAAAGTCACTATGTCTAAATATATTTGACAGCCGGCAGAATGGGGTAGACTCTGCACCTTGATCCAGATGTCCAGAGAAATCACTAGAGAATACAGTGTGAGACTACATTTGAATCTATACTCACAAACTCCATCCTATCCACTGGGAAGGAGAGGGCCAGTCTGTGAGGCAAAGCTGACAGACTGTGTCATCAGGGACCCCCTTTCCAACTATTCTGGGTTCTCACCACTGAGATTCCTCTGTCCGGGAATAAGCCTACATTCTCCTAGAAGTTGGTGAGAGAACACTGGGAGCCAAGCTGTAGAAGACAAAGAATCTTAGTTCAATAGTGAAATAAGATCCCCAATCCTATGCCATCACTTGGATAGCCTAATAAGAACAGTTACCAGTGGCATTAAATTGCTAGTCATGAATGAATCTCTCTCCTTGCTTCCTTTCAGGATTTCTTGTGGGATACAGCAAATATGAGAGAGAGCCACAGTCTTGCCAACTGACCCATAAAGGCAAATGATCTAGTGAATTGTGGGCAAACTGTACAGGTGACCCTACCAGGGTTTAGCCAACATTGGATTATACATTTTATGGATATGTAATGGGTATATCATTTTATTTAATTCTCCCCACAACCCACTGATGTGGGGATCCTTATCCTAATTTGCAGGTTTGAAGTGGAAATCAGGCTTACCGAGGTCAAATAACTTACATTTGCAGAGCCAGTAAGTGATAACAGTGGGAATCATACCCTTGTCTGTTTGATAGCAAAGCTATTACATTATTCTGACGCACAACAGAATCTTACCATCTGTTTGTTGAAGAGCAAGGTGCCAACGTTGGTTTTCAGGATGGATTATGAAAAGAAAGGTAGGAGTAAATTAAAGAAAACTTTATATTGCTCTGGCCCTACCTGGGACCTTTTCCATCCACAAAAGTAAACATGCCAAATTTATAAGTCGTCAGGTGTCAGAAGTACAGAAAATAAATAGTATCTTCCTCTTCTGGCTGGCTTCAAGAGTTGATAGGTAAAGTAGACTTTGGGCCAGTTTGTATTTTGGGATGAATGACCCCATTTCTACTTCTGTTTGGCAAACACTAATGGCTAGATAAGCAAGCCCTTCTTCTAGCTATATCAATATATCTACATAAATGCTCATTAACATAGAATCCTAGTTTTTTTTTTTGTTTTTGGTGAGGAAGATTGACCCTGTACTAACATCTGTGCCAATCTCCCTCCATTTTTGTATGTGGGACACCACCACAGCTTGGCCTGATGAGTGATGTGTAGGTCCATGCCCAGGATCCGAAGGTGTGAACCCCAGGCTGCCAAAGCAGAGCACATGAACTTAACTACTATGCCACTTGGCTGGCCCCATAGAATCCTTGTTATTTTATCATCAATTGGACATATCTAGGACTTTGACACTAAATTTTAATAAAAAGCACAGTATCCTTTAAAGTTCAATTGCTAATGATTTGATCCCTAGCAAAGAAACTTTTCTACAAGAAGGAGTTTCAACATTTTGCTTCTAATTATAAAATGAATAGAGAACTAATTAGATGTTTTAAAACCCAAAGGAAAGAAGACTCCATAACTTTTCTCCTAAATTTAAAATCATCTGAGTATAAAAGACCTGATCTTAATTATTTAGGGCCTTTCTATTTCTTGAGTTAAGATGTTGCTATCTTTGTTAGAGACAGAAAAGTCAAATCTGGAGGCAAATGTGTTTTGTAGAGATGGTCTAGGCCAGCTTTCTGGTTTTTGACAAGTATGAGTTAATTACCAAAAAATCCAGAAAATTCAGGTTTTGAGATTCCAGTTCTGAACATTTTCATAAACATTTAAAAAAAATTTTTGACAATACCTTGTAAAGTGATTCTCTATCTCAATTTGTATTGCGAAGAGAAAACACATTAAAAATAGAGTCTAAAATCCCATGTTTCCAACTTTAGAACTCAATCGAAAACATCAGTACGGCAGGCAGACTAGTAGACTCCCTTGTAAAGCATACCAGTATACAACAAAGGGTCCAGTCTTTCTATATTTTTAAGCAGGAAATTAAAACAAACAAAAAACACCTAACCCTCTTTAAAAACTATCAAGCAACTATAAAAACTATAATTTAACTACACATTTTAGCTTTCAGACAAATTACTACATGTTGATGGTGGTTGGCTGCCAGGGCCTCCAGCCTTCCACTTCATTCAGGTTACAGAATGGATAATGGGAGCTGTGAATGCATTAAAAAAGAACGTGCATCAACTCTATATAAACTTCTGAAAGCATCGAAATGCAAAGTAAGTCATGGTGATGTGAATTGCATATGAATGCAATTAGTTTGTACATGAAGAGAAGATTTTTAGTATGCTATTAGCTTCATAACAGCCTCATATACAAGAAGCCAATCATTAGCTTGCCAGAGGTATGACAAACTGCTTATTACACATTTCTTTAAAGATTTAATGGATAGATGTTGTTTTTCAGAATGTTTTGATTAACCCTTCAATTGCATATTTGTAATTAGTGTAAAAATTAATGTTAATTGAAAACTTCATTGGATTACAAATGACATAGCAAGAATGCAAGCAATCTTGCTTTATATGCAACTAGAAATGCATGAAATGCAAGGATTAAAAGTAATGATTGATTTTTTTCTAACGATAGAAATTTTTTTTTGCCGACATCCTCATTCAATTTTCCTTTGATTATTGATGGAAGAATTTAGAAAGGAGGGTAGAGAGAAAGGGAAATGAAAAAATACAACAAATAATTTTTGTAACGAAAATTTCTCCCCAACTTTCAGAAGCTAATATCAGCATTGCCAAATTTAGGTATTTGTTCTGTTCCTGTTTTTTCCTGTTCACTTATGGGAGCAACTCTTATTTATTCCAATACTATAAACACGCCGTTCTTTCCATAAGGAGAGAAAAGAAATAGAGGGGAAATAAAAGAAGAGACGACAGCTCTCCCTCAGATCCTAACGTGTTTTTACTGCTTTGATGATTCAAATTTGGGATATATTTTGTCAAGTAAGTGCCAAAACCAGACTGAGAAAGGTGGATAGCTACAGAAATAAAATTAGGCTTCACACATTGAAATGGGTTTGTGGGTTTGATAAATTATTTTCAATAAAGTCCTTTATTAAAAAAACAAATGAATTATAGCATACAGTCACCATAACTTAATCGATACCTCTGGGATTTATATTTATTCATAGTTTTCTTTCATTCATCACTACATGAATAATATAATTAGCAGTGACTTCTTTCTGAGTAACTTGGCTGCATTAAATATTTTAAAATTAGGCAAGCAGTTCATTTGAAAACCAAGGTGCTTCCTGCTGCATCTATATATTATGTATACTGCCAATAAAAATACAATCATGTGCTGCATAATGACATTTTGGTCAACGACAGACCGCATATACAACCACGGTCCCATTAGATTAGTACCATGCAGCCTAGGTGTGTAGTGGGCTATACCATCTAGGTTTGTCTAAGTGCACTCTATGCTGTTTGCACAATGGTGAAACTGGCTGACGACGCATGTCTCAGAAGGTATCCCTGTCGTTAAGCAACCCATGACTGTAGAATAACTTGAAAATATCAACTAATAATAGAACATGGTCCACAGAGCTTCAGAGATAACTGCCTGCCATTTAATAACCCAATTTTCTCCTCCCTAAACATGCCCAGCATGTTATGAGACTGTTGCTAGCCAATTCTCTGAACTTGTTTGTTAGCTTCCTCTACCATTTGAAAAAACAATCGTCTGTGCTAATTCCTCTTATAGCCTTATGCCCTTCCTCAGCTAATTCTAAATCCTTGAACCTAGTCATCTGCACTAAATACCATATATAGTGTGTATATATATATATATATATATATATACAGAAAAAAATACATATATATATATTTTATTTTCAGTCATTCCACATCTACCTTCTCTACTCTAACTTTGCTGAGTATCTAATAACAATGGCCATTTTATACCCCAGGTCACTCTAGAATTAAAACTATAGAACTGTCTTTGATTAATCTTTTTCCTAACTTCCCATACCTCTTTAGTCACTTGCTTCTATTTCACCATATTTTTTCCAGTTCTGCAACATTTGTCTCAGTTCTTGGTTCCTGTAAATTTCTTCCCAACTTTCCAATCGCCAGCCTCTCTGAAGGACATAAATTTTGAAACTTCTTACTGCCACCTAAACCATAAGACCTTGGAAAACAATAACGACTATTAAATGAGCCCTTGTTATATGCCAAAGAAGTGTGCTAATCTCTTTGCATTCATTATTTCATGGAGCCCTTGTAACAATGTAGTGATTGTTATACTCTTGTCTTTGTTTACCAGCAGAGGAAACTGAGGCTTTAAAAGGTGAACGCAACATAAAACGTGGCAGACCAGTGGTTTGGGGTCAGCCCTTTCTGCCTCCAGAGCTCATATTCATAAATACTCAGAATATTTTCATTAAGCCTCCATTTTCTCATCTGCAGATGAGAGTTTAAAGAACGTCAAGTGCCTAGCAAAGTGCCAGACTGCGGGAGCTCACAATAGCCACTGTATGTCTGTATTTTTTTTCAGTTATTTCTCTTCTAAATTACATGATCCTTGCATGGTTTTATGCATCACCCATATGCAGTTCTGTCTGGCTTATAGGATCACACGGTTAGAATGTATATTGACAACCATCGTACATTTGCATTAAACAATTTATACTAATACTTTGTAGAGGACCTTGCATATAGTGAGTTTTCAATAGATTTTTGAAGAGTCACATTGATTCACACTGCCTAGCGTCCAAGGCCTGGTGCCCTTCAATGACATAGTAGATATCCACAGAGAGAATGGTAAGCCTATTTGTACTTTTATTGTCATAAATATCCATGTAGTCTTTGATATGCTCTATAAACATCTGAATTTTTAATAACTAAAAGTTGTTTATCACTTACTTTCAAAAGAAAGGTTTTGTAAGGACTTGTGAATTAAAATATGTAAGCACGTTCACATCCTCATTAGAAAGTGCCACAAAAGTATAAAGACATGGTCATTTCTCCAAGTTTCAAGATAAAATTCAGACAGACAGATTGCACTGCCTCCTGACAAAGAGTGGCTAGAAGAACTTCTGTTCCCTGCTGCCCACAGGGAACAGGAACATCTCTCTTCTTTCTGCTTGGTCTGGGCACTGCAATGTGCACATATCCTTTGAAAGAGTGAGACTTTGCCAAGGTTATACGGCAAAATGGACCTCTTACCAGCACTGTAAACACTGGCTTTTACAGGACTCATAATTGGGCTCAGGTAGTTAAAAGAGGTTTCAGAGAATTCCTGCTTGAATATTATTTTATATTGTGACACTTGTAATTGTACATGGCAATACAAATTTTAAAATCATGACAGGCCTCAGTGAATTCTGTGGTATATATAAATTTCCCATATGAGATAGACTTTAAATTGATGATATCGCACCAAGCAGTGCAATAAAAGAGCTACCAGAACTTATCCTTACAGGCTAATAGCTGCAAATGATTTTATGAATCATTAATTGAGAGATGTGATCCTACCCATTTTGAAAACCCAATGTGAAATTAACATATTTTGTCTGTGATATGACGTTAACAGATTTTGAGAAAAGAGGTCATCTGATGAAGTAAAACTCTCCCAAGTTTGTGCCACTGGATTTTTGATAACGTAATTAACATGGTTATGACTAATTAGAATTCTTGACTGTTAAAGAACAAACTTGATAGGTTGATAGATCAATACTGTTCACTTAACGTCCCAAGATACATGGCCCTTTGAATCATGACACATGCAATATACAATTAAATTTTTAAAAATCTTTTTATGTTGGTTCCTATTTTTGATATTTTACTAAAGTGTAAGAACAGAGAAATTAAGCAAAACTGGAGAACATCCTTTTGGCTAAGGTTAAGTAATGATTTTCCTTTCTTAGTTCAATTAATGTTCCCTTTCCTTTGGTAGACACAGTTGGGTGAGTGTTCAGTGTGTTTTGTAGTGATTTCACTGTGCAACTACCATTAAAATAAACATGAGCTGCACAGCTAAATTAGAGCACGCTGCTTTGAAAATGTACCCCACTATTTTCAGCATATTAAGCTGTCAGAACCTGATAAAATTGGGTTCACACTCCTAATTTGAGAGTATGTTTGTAATGCATTTATATCCTTTCATCCAAAGTTGGCATGAAATTTAAATGGTAACATAACGTGATTATGGACACATCTATAGTCCACGAAGCCAATGTACATTTTAGAAATATTCCTCAAAGTGCCAAGGTTTACCACATCTAGACTGGTGAATAGGTTCCAAAATGTGTCCAGTGGACTTTGCTGTACTTCAAGAAAAAACATCTGAATTTATTTCACCATTTTTGTCTTTGTTAATGTGCATGGCAGTGTATCCTTACCTCTTTTTGAATGTGTTTTTGCAATCAGTCCATTGAGTAGCATGCTCACTAATCAGTTAACAAATAATTACTGAGCAGGGACTGTGAAGCACAGCAATGTGCTGGCCTTCTCCCTACATTTTGCAGAACTCTCTATTTGACACTCTGATGCTCAGTAAATATTTGTTACTTTGCATTTTTCTTGTAAATTGAAGAACAGAATTGCTAACAAGCGGGCAATAACTTTAATGCATCATGAGGATATGAAGCTGTGTTTAGGCAGATGTATCTACCAGATACAGTAGATACAGTTAAAACCACAGCCTTTGGGGCTAAACCAAATTTAGCACGAATTTTAATTTTCTCGCTTAATATTTGAGTGATCTTGGGCTTGTTGCTTAACCTTTTCTCTACCTCAATTTCTTCCATGTAAAATAGGAATAATAATAAAATTACTACAAAGTGGTCTTCTGATGGTTAAATGAATTCATGTAAAGTACTTCCTGGAGAATGGTAATTACAATGAATGTGTTTAAATGTTGTTGTTACTGACTTCACCGCAGAGATAGTTTGGGAAACAGACACTTTTTTAATTCTCTTCTCCCATTTATTAGGTTTGTGATATTGGGTATATTACTCCAAGGCACTGAGTCTGATCCATGTCTATCTCATCTTGGCACATTGATTTCATCATTCTTATTATTTTACTATAGTTCTTTGAAGTTTGCAGGGTATGCTTTCTTCTAAATATTGAGAGGAATAACTACCTCACTGTTGTCGTGAGGAATAAATGGAAATATATGGTAAATCATTTAGAACCACATTGGCCCAGTGCCACTCAATTACATGAGACCAGACAATAGGATGTCCCCAGGCCACTTTACTGGGTGCCTCCTATCAATGCCCACAGTGTAAAGGTGATAATCAGACTATTAAAGCAAGAAACACACTCCACACGCAATGGCAAGTCAATATGGCTAACAGTGCCCTCAGGTCATCAATGCTACCGTTCATTTTCACCTTTGTTACACAGATATTCCCTTTGTGGAACCATGTCATTATACAAAATCCATGTCCTCAAGTCTTTAAATTAATCCATGGCCCTAAATCCATGGCTTTTAGTCCTTAAGTATGTTTATTATTATCACTTTATATTTTAAAATTGTTAAATCTTGTGTAGACTGGCAAATATAGATAAATACTGTATGTATGTATGTGTGTGTGCGTGTGTGTATGTATCCTTGTGAGTATAACTTCCAAACTTTGGGAATTTCTGTAACCTTAATCTAGAATTTCTTACCAACTTAAACTAGATACAAGATTGACTTTAATTACTGAATTAGGGAAACTTTGTATAGTTGACCTTAAGCAACTATTTTTAAATGAAATTTGAAAAATTAATATTATACTTAATAGAAATATTACATATGTACATAGAATTGTTCTCATATATGATTTCTAGTGAAACTCTTAGCTAAAATTCTCTTTAAATGAGGAGTTTCTTGCTTTAATTTAATGAGAAAAAATCTAGTCATATTCCACAGAAGGTTCTCTTCACACAGTTAAAAAGAAAAACACATTCAATTAAATTAAATAAAAGGATATGACTTCAACTATTTACAAACTATCTTTTTAATTTTATATGGCTTTAACTATAAAGCCACATATAAATCTTTATTTCTTTAACAAAACCCACTAAACCTAAATAAGACACTGTGCTCTTCTGATACATATAATAAGTCCTCAATCATTTATAGAATTATTTAATCTATGCCACCACTAAGATGGGAAAAATAATGGGTTGCTTCACAATTACATAAATTATTAAAATACTCATAGAAATAATTCATATAAACATATATTCTTCAAAAAGATAACTAACTTTTTGCACCTTTTATGATTCTAAATCAACTGGAAGACTTGAATTTATGATAATTTTAGAAACATATAACATAATATATTGGATTAAAATATTATTAGAAGTGTAGTGTCACCAGACCACACAACTCTAGAACACATTTTGTCTGGTAATTGCAGTTCCTCTTCACAAACATGAAAAATTTAATTTGTTTTCAACAAGTACATGGTGAGCCTCCAGTTGCTGAGACCACCCAGCAATATGGCCCTGGCCTGGCTCCTTGGCTCTGACACAGGAAGGCTCTTGTTATCTGCAGAGAAAGGCTCTTGTTATCATCATCTCCCAATTGTATAGATGGTAAACTCTAAGAAGCCTCTAAAGTTGACACTTGAATGCAGGTTTACTTCTCTTGCAAAGAGAAGAAATTATTTTAAAGTTAAGATAGCAGCTGAAGGTTCGAATCCACTAGAGAGTCACCTTTGTTTCTGCGTACAATTCACTAAATGGTAATTGATGTAATTGATTTTTTGAAAATTTATATTTCAAAGCACTAAAGGAATTCACTATTTGAGAAATTCCTTGCAGTGAATTATTTTTCTTGTTTTGTTTCACTAGTTTGTAGGAAAAAAAGAGAAAATTTAAATACAGGAAATATTTTTAAAATTTGAATGCAAGTGTATTACATATGGTTTGATCTGAAAATTGACAACCATCATGTCATCAGTCTTCCTTGTACTTTTCAGACAGACAATGTGGCATTACATCCTGTACAGATGTGCAGATGGTAATAATGCAGATGCTAAATATTAGCAATTGCTATAGTTTATTGAGCACTTATGATGTCCCAGATTATTTTCCTATTTTATTTCATTTAACCTAATTACTATCTTGCAAGGTAAACAATATTAATTTCCTTTACTGATGGGGAAACAGATTCAGAGAGGACAAGTGATATTAGGGGAGGTCTGGGGAGACAGTTTACAGAGGAATTTATTAAATAAACTAAGCACAAATAAGAGTCATTATTGATTCATTCATCCACAACTATCACCGTTCAACCACTTTTAGTTCTTAGAGATTTGAGATAGAAAATAAACCTATTTTAAAGTAGTACTTATTTATAGCTTCTTGATGGATCGCAGATCATTAGTATCCTTTCTCTTTACTCTTTTCCACAAAAACTGAAGCTTTTCTAAACCCACATTTTAGGCATTCTTATGGATCCCCCCCCAAAATAGTAGTGTTTCTTTTTAATTTCAATTAATTATCTTCTCCAGAATAAAAGCTTTAATAATTCCAAGGCTTCGTATTTTTAATTCTTAAAAATTTCCACCAATAACAGCTAAAAGCCCATAGAATATTATTTCCTCTCTTATAAAATAAAGCTACTGCTTCCTTCCTGATAGGATTTTCATGACAAGTAAATAAAACCATGGGAGCATTTATGTGTATTATCACCTTTACAGAGTATGGCAGGCAAAATAATGGCCTCCCCCAAATGTCCATGTTCTAATCCCAAGAGCCTGTGAATAGGTCAGTTAAAAAGCAAAGGGAATTAAGATTGTAGATGAAATTATGTTTGCCAATCAGCTGACCTTACAATAGGGAGATTATCTAGGTGGGCCAAATGTAATCATAAGGGTCCCTAAATATAGCAGAGAGTCTAAAGATTGAGAGTTGGGGGAGATGTGACTGATAAAGAAGTCAGAGTGACACTAAGTGAGGACTCAGCTAGCTATTCTGGCTTTGCAGGTGGAGGATGCTGGCCATGAGCAAAGGAAAGTGGGAAGCCTGCAGAAGCTGTAGAAGCAAGGAAACAGATTTTCCCCTCGAGCTTCCAGAGGAACTAAACCTGTAGACACCTTGATTTTGGCCATGTGAGACCTCTGACCTACCCAACTGTAAGAAAAGAAATTTCTGTTGTTTTAAGCCACTGTGTTTCTGGCAGTTTTTTCCAAGCAGCAATAGCAAATTGATTCACTATCATTATTACATAAATTCTTATTTTCTATGCTTCTTTCAGTTATAAAATTCCAAGGATTTTCAAAAATGGATTCCTAGAGACAGGTTTTGTCCCAACTCTATCACTAATTAGCTATGCTATTCTGGCCCACATGGCTCTGTGCCTCCGTGCTGTATACGGACAATCCTGCCCTTTCAGCTGCCCTACCACTCAGAGATAAGAGCATGGTAAAGGCAACTTTGAGATATCAGGAAGGCTTAATCACAATCATTATACATGGGGACTAATTATTTTACGTACTAGGAATAAGACAGCAAATGTAAGAAGATCCAAAATGTAAGGCTGAAAGAATTATAGAAGTAAGGGATAAAAGCAATATGTTACTGTTATATGTGAACAATTCATTGTACTAGACCATAATGTCCTACCATAGGGCAACAGAGGGCCGCGTCAAGGTTTCCTTGATATCATTAGATTTAGGACCATTAAAAGTATTTTCTTCTGCTCAGTTTCTGATGCTCCCCATTCCCCTTCCAACATACAAAATATATGACATACGATGTATATGTGTGTGTATACATGTTATATACGTGTATATATACATTCATGTATGTATATATAGGTATATACATATATTTAATATAAGATCTAGAAGGCATAAAAATATTGCCTGATTCTATAGGCTCCTTTTTATAATCCACAAAGCAGAGTAGATTTTTGTAAATTTGCAAAAGAGACCACGTTTGTGTTCATAAAGAGAAGGATTTATTTCTCTCAATTATGGCATAATTTTTATTATGAGATGAATCAGTCAGTATACACTTCAGGCCATTCACAAAATTAGCCTGTTGTTGCTAGCTAGCCAACATCACATTAACATCTCAACTACCCGGAGGGTTCTTAGCAAACAACCACAACCCTGGAAAACAAGAGGAAAACACAGAATAGACAAAAATGGTCTCTAAACAGGTACAGTCATATAATTTGTTCATGCGGAAAACCTTCACAGGCTGCCACTCAAGGTTTCATTTAGATTTCCTCTGTAAAATCTCATGTTAGAAAATTTAGTTATCTTGGTTCCTGACACACAAGTCATAGTAAATATTAGGAGCAGTGAGGACATTACTAAATGGATGTGCACTGACTAGTGCATGAAGTTAGTGTTGATTGCTTATCAGCAAGACAAAGACAAAGAAAAACAGAGAACAAAGTTTTTAAAGTATAGCAGTGTGAAGTCATCAGCACTAGGACAAGAACCATTCTGCATCTCAAAAGTCACTGAAGGCAATGGTCCCGGTGTTATCATTGACATTCTAAAGTTAACCTTGAATCATGAAGAAAAAGTCAAATTATATTCAGTTTCCTTTGTTTCAGAAGGCAAGAAGTATAAATGGATTTTAGAAAGGCTTTCACCTATGGTACTGACATTTCCTGTGTATCTATATATAACGGGTAAAACACTGCCAAAGGTGCTTTGTGGATATCATCTCAATGAATCAATAGTAAGAACAAAATAGAATTATAAAATAAATTGTGCTGAGTCATTTCTTTTGCCTCTCAGCTCCATGTTTCCCCATAAAGCTGGTAACTACATTCCCCAGGGTACTTTTCCTGGCTTCCCAATAGGCACTACCAGTTGGAGCCACTGCTGGGAGATTGGAAGATAGAAGGAAGAAGAAAATCTTTTTTTTTTTTTTCTGCTCCTGGTGGAGCCCCCGGCAGCAGCAGGCAATAAAGAGCAATTGGATGTGACTGTAGGCCTCAATGAGGTCCAAGGTGGTCTTCCTACGCCTGGAGGAATGCAGCTCCTGGATTCCAGCGCAGAGGCCACCCTGTGTTTCCAATAGCCACAAGGCAGGGGAGCTCCCATAACTCCAGTGGGTGGTTAGCAAAAACTGGGTCATGGCCCAGGAGCAATAGCAGATTCCTGGTCTTCAGGAAATCCTTGTTTTACTGTCACTACCCTGACCCCTTCCATTTCTTCTTTCTACTCCCTAAGCCTTTAAAACACCTTTTTTAACCAATTTCCTAGTAAAACTCTTTCTGCTTGAATTCCTATAACCCGATAGGACGTCAACAGATTAAAAAAAAATTATATATGATGTAAAATATGTTTTTTATTAAGATATAATACAATTAAAAGATAAATTAAATTGGGCTGGCCTCGTGGCCTAGTGGTTAAGTTCGCGTGCTCCGCTGCAGACGGCCCAATGTTTCGTTGGTTCGAATCCTGGGCGCAGACATGGCACTGCTCATCAAACCACGCTGAGGCAACGTCCCACATGCCACAACTAGAAGGACCCACAACAAAGAATATACAACTATGTGCCGGGGGGCTTTGGGGAGAAAAAGGAAAAAGATAAAATCTTTAAAAAAAAAAGATAAATTAAACTAAAATATGATTTTTTTATTTAAAAGATTTAATGCGTCTGGGAAACCCAGCCATCCAACAGTGCTAGCCAAGTAAAACTTACTGTTCAATATTAGCATGGGTCCTTGCTGAAATTAAAAGAATGATTTAGGAAATTGTCAGCAAAAACTCTTCTTAGCAATTAAAACTACTTTGATAGTTTTCTGAGAACTATAATGTCCTGAGTATTGACTCCAGTCATTTCATGCTATGACCTGGAGGAAAAAAAATAAAAAGCGGATATGGGCAAAACATCATGCCAAAAATCCTCAGGCACTGTTAGCAGGTGACAGAGTGGATTAATAGCTTCAACTCAGTTAAGTCAACATTCCACAAACAACATTCATTCCCCAAGTCGAGCAGCATGCAAGTTTTCAATGATCCATGACCATAATGCACAACTACATATATGGAGCATATCAGATGTTTCATAATCATGGGGTTTCTTTCCTTTCTTTATATATTTCTCTCTTCAACAAACTGAAACGCTGGATCACAAAAATGTTGAATAAAAATTTACTTAAGAAGTGAGTATATTTATTTTCTCTAAGAATAGCTTTATCCCTGGAGAGAAACAAAAGGCCTTTGGTAAAAAGGTCTATTCTTAATTACAGGGGCAAGGTGAGGCATTAATGTGCTGAATTGATGCTTGTGTAATTGTTTTCCTCTTAGAATTCTCATCTTTCCCATCTGCTCAGCCCATAGATCCCATTGAAAATATTCCCTTGAGACGATGAAATCATCCATTTCGAGAGGCTGAATTTATTAAAATAACCACAGAGATATACAATACCACTCTTCTATTTCATGTGCAACAGCGTGTTACTCAGTTTCCCTAGAAATCATCCCTGTACAAAAAAATCAATAGGGAGCAGGTGTTGAATGACTCCCCTCTACAGAGTAGCATGGTGAAGTAGAAAGCCATGGGCTTTGCAGTCAGTCAACCTGAGTTTGAATCTTCCCTCTGATTCTTCCTAGCTAACATGAGTTATGTCAAGTAATGTAAGTGCTCTGTCTGTTTTCTCAATTCTGAAAGAGGTGCAGAATACTCATTGAGACAAATGATAGTAAAGCTGATGTATACAGACTGCTGAGCACTGTGTCCCTAACTCCATAAATAAACAGGGTGATTTTACATTATAAATATAATAGTTATATAGTATATATGTGGATGTATGTACAAAAGCATGTGTGTGTGTGTATTAGGTTGAACTATTTGAACTTGCTTATGTTGAACTGTTTTTGACCTATAAAAATATATATCTCTCTCCATTAAGAATATTGTAATCTCATAAAAGGATTTGTACAGGGCGTATTATTTTTGCCAATTATTGATATAGTTCGACATTGTATTTCCTATGTTAAGGGTGATCACAAGATGCTGGCCGTACGTATAAATGACATAATAGCTGTTGAAGGATTTTAGAGATTTTCCATTAAACACCAAGTAAGATTTTTGTTTTTTATCATGGTTGATTGGGAACGATTAGAAAATAAATGTTTGCACTACAAATGCATTTAGATAATGACCAAAAGGTGTAAACGTGATGTGAGAGTAAAAGATTCCATTTGTAACTAAGTGTTAAATGGAAGATGAAGTTAACTCCCCTGGAGTAGTCAAACACAAATAATTTGCATCCTTCATAATGATGTCATGGGACATTTAGAAGATTCATCTTGAAAACTAAAATGCTGCCAATGAAGGATAGGTAGGGACCAATGAGCCAAATGCCCAAAGGACCACTAACCTGCAAGCGTCTTTGGAAAGGTAGCTTTGAAAGATCATATTGACTGACTTAGCTTTAAGGACACTAACACTGATTATAGAAAATTACTACCTATCTTGGTCTTAAACGTGCTGTTATTAGGTGGATTTAAGCGGCTTAAAAATATACAGTACACACACACACATATACATCAATCCTAATTGTTGAAATATACGCATTTTTAAAAAGCACTGCTTTTTAATTTGTTGGTTTAAATGTTGTTGTTGTCTTAACCACAAACATGTAACCCTTACTATGTTGTTTGGAATATCCTAGTTCTGCATATTTGAGACTACAGGAATAGTCCGAGAGTAAAATTCAGCTTAGTGGGTTTAAACACTAAGATGGCTTCTTCCTTTATAAAGAAGACTTGTCAATTCCTGTGTGTTAAAAATAAGTTCTGTTGCAACAAGTAAGAAACTGGCAAGGGAAATTTCATGTTCAATTTGAGCAAAGATGACTGCTACAAATTATAATCATAAGGAGCTAATT
Source organism: Equus quagga (assembly GCF_021613505.1). Taxonomy (NCBI): domain Eukaryota; kingdom Metazoa; phylum Chordata; class Mammalia; order Perissodactyla; family Equidae; genus Equus; species Equus quagga. The sequence goes on from NC_060270.1 coordinate 85,670,182, forward strand.
TAACTCCAATGCATAGAAACACTCCAACTAAGGTTAATATTTTTATACATTAAAGTCTAGTTATTACTTAGTTTATAAAAAATACACACTTTTTCATACTAGTTTAATTTCTGGTCAGTTTTTGTCTTCAACTACTTCTTTACAAGTAGACTGTATGTTTAGTTTACATGATTATAAACTTTATGCAGCTTTGTAATCACGGAAATGTAATGGGGCAAATTTATCTGACTTCATTGGATAAAAGAATGGATAAAAGAATGTCTGACAGCATCTATATTTTAGGATAGAACTTGAAAACATATTGAAATTGAAATCTTTAGTGCTTGGAGAAACACTGGATATTCACAGTTTTCAAAGAATGATAGAATTTCAATGAGTAAGGGAAATCATAAGCATCTAATCCATAGATTTAATTCCATATGTAAATCTAAAGAAGATAAAATAGATTATGATCTATAAATTGATTATTACAATGGTATGTCTGCTAAAATTAACGCAATTGCTAGATGAAAATCAAATAAAAGAATATGACATACAGAAACTGGCATATACTTACATATCAAAAATAAATTTTCCTCAAAATGATGTACCTTAGTGATTTCAATACTTGGTTTGGTTTGGTTTTCTTGTGAATGGTGACACTTGATTTTCTTCTTTCTCTAATACTGAATTATTTCACGACTCCAACTTTTGAAGTCATCAGAGGAAAAATACATGGAGCTCATTAAAATAAGAATATGAGTAAAGCTATTATCTTTCTAACAAAAAAATTACTAAACTAGTGTTTATTACGCAAATCATTACCATTCATAAATTACTTATATGGCCAATGACAGCAAAATCGATATAAAACAAAAGAGCCAAGCAATCTGTTATCTGTTGTTTTATTTTGTTTTTTAATTGAATGCCGAGAATGTTCAGGAGGTTGTTCAGAAAGAAGGCAGATGTGGCAAGATGCTTAGATATACTGAAGTGGAGAAAGTTTCACAAATCATTATTAAAAAAATTTAACACTTTGAAGAAAATTAGTTTGTTAATATAGATATTAAAACATAAGGACTGCTGATGGGTGAAATTCTTAACATGCAGATTTTTATACATATGTTTTCAGGGATTCTGAGAGAAATATGCATACATTAGGCAATTTATTAATCTTGGATAATTACAAAGCTTTTATATTAATAATGATATGAGAAAATGCCACAAAGTAGGAGAATAGACTGGAGGGAAATGGGGAGAGTTTCAGAATTTAAGAGAGTTTTTTTGTGCTTGAGTGATTTTAAGAGGCTATCTTATGTTAATATAGCTTGGTGAAATTATACGGTTATAATCAAGGGAAAACGGGCTGCTATAACCATGGAGCACCAATTGAGGAACACCAGAGCCCATTGCAGATACTATCAGATCTACATAAGACTAAGGGAGTCTTACTGGGAGACAAATGAAGGCAATTTTGAAGTAAAGTAAAAGCAATTTTCAAGTGATTTATCAGAACACATAGGAAATCTGTGGCAAGATGGAAACATGACCTACAGCTGGTTACTTACATCTAAAATTAGAACTACTTTGACCATTTCCACAAACTCTAATATCACCACAGGATAATGCACATGAGGATGTTTAACAAGTATTACTCATAAATAAAGTAAATAGGTCTTGTTTTTATAATATGTAAATTTTAACATTTTATGAATCAACAGTCTCTGCTAAATATAAATTGCCAATTACTACTTTAATCTATTACAACCAGAGTTCTTAGTGATTTAATAAAGACAGTGAGTGAAACACACAGGGAACAAATAATGCACTGACAATCAGAGCAAAACTTCTCAGTTCGATATGGTCTGTTTTCATTTTTTTTAATTCACTTTACATTTAAATAACTATATTGCTCTTTCATTATAAAATTAGATTTGGCAGAAATAATATTTTCTATCAGGTTCTCATTTTGTATAGTTAAATTTCAAGGGCAAAGCCTATAACTGGATTTCTGGAATAGCATATTGATTCTACACCCTTAAGCTTTTTTTAGATATAGGAATAATTGATCAGTGACATTTAACTGATTTACTCTGGGAAAAATGATCAGCAAAACAATAACAGAGTTAAGGAATGAAAACCAATAGTAATTTCTGCCCATAGACCACTCACATAACATGCATACTTGATTAACTACAAAACCATTGCTTTGCATGCAAATTATTTTTTTCTGTTTATTAAGATTAGAAAAGTCTAAAAGAAAAGCATTACATTTACTTTGCTTGAACTAATGGTAGTGTTCATCACACACTAACAGTGAATAAGGAATCATCTGCATAAATTAAATAAAGTACCCAATTCAAAAAACAGAGAAATAAGTATTATTTTTTCAAAACTTTATGAAATTATAGGGAAAATATATCTTATGTAAAACATCCATTGGATTTGTGGTACATGTATTAAAAGTAAAAGAAATCTCTGCTGGCAGAACTTCTCCCCGAAACCCAAGCTCTACAGATACAAAGAGAGAAAAAAAAAGAGAGAAAAGAAAAAAAGGAGCTTAAATCAGCTTCACACCGGTTTTCGGCAAGGTTAATTAATTGTTGCTAATTGCAATATGCCGCAGCCAGAGATAGAAGCTTTGTCAGAGATAATGCAGCACAGAGGAACAGGGAGGAAAGAGAAGCGTTTGTGCAATTTGAACTTTCAGAAGTCACTCTCTGTCTCACTGTGCTTAAGATGCAAAAAAGGTAGCACAATATTAGGAGAAGCACACATCCTGAAACAAGATGCAATGAAGCATTTTTTTAAACTCCTTAGTAATTGCATACATACCAATTAGCCAAGTGAAAACTTGGCAGTTGTTTGTTTATTTGATCAATGTAATAGTCAAATTTTATAATTCAGTCTCCTGAAATCGTTTTGAGCATCATAGATACAGTCATAACCTAAATGCATTATCATTCAACTCTAATAGATTTCTCACACTGGAGATGAGAGTAATGGTGAAAAATAACATTTATAAAAGCTAATGATGTGTCTGACATTGTTCTAGGAGAGCTTTAACTCATTTAATCTCCTCTAAAATAATGAAGTAATTAATACTATTATCCCTATTTTGCAGGTGAAGAAACAGTGACACAGAGGGGTTAAGCAGTGAACCAGGGTCAGAGATAATAAGTGGTAGAGCCAAGATTTGAGCCAGTCTACCGTGCTGTAATAGCAACCTCACTTCATGCATCTCAAACACACATATTGGAAGAGATGCCTTGTGTTTTCATGAAGATCAGCTATTATTGAAATACTGCTGCTAGTTGTCCAGTTGGGCCAACGTGATCATTCAGCACAATTTTAGACAAGCAAATTCAGAAAGGAAATCACTTTTCCAATCTACCCTTATTTACACATTTGTAATTTAAAAGATATATTCATCTGGAAAGGGCCAGTGTACATCTTCATTTGAAAATATCCATAACTATTACAAGGCAAAGCAAACAACTTAATTTTTCCATTCCCATTTATAGTCTTACCCCTAAGGTTAGAATATGTGTTAGAAGTAAATAGATTTATTGTTGTATCAAATTTCTGAGAAATATTTAATAAGGATGATTATAAACTTGAAAAAAGGAGGCGAGTCCAAAGAAAAAAGGATTATCCATCCAGCCAAATTGTTAACTATTCTGAGAGTGGAGACTCGAAATATATGTGTTAGAATAAATGGCAAAATAACTGAGGGCTGTATTTGCACTGCTCATTTTTATATGATTAGATAGATATTTTTTATTCATTTATATGTAAATATAGACGTAAAGAATCCAACATTTACCTTTTAAGAAAATTTTTATTGTGGTAAAATATATATAATAAAATTTGCTATTAAAACTACTTTAAGTGAGTATACAGTGATTTAAGTACATTCACATTTGGCAATCATCACCCCTATCCGTCTCCAGACATTTTTCGTTAACATCTACGTTTAAAGATGAAAGGCTGCACAAGCATACGTGGGAGATATTGGAGGATGAGTTCCAGACCACTGCAATAAAGTGAATATTGCAATAAAGTGAGTCACACAAATTTTTGGTTTCCCACTGCATATAAAATTTATGTTTACACTGTACTGTAGCCTATTAATTGTCCAACAGCATTACATCTAAAAACACAATGTTCATAACCTTAATTAAAAAATACTTTATTGCTAAAAAATGCTAAACATCATCTATGCCTTTAGCGAGTCATAATCGTTTTGCTGGTGGAGAGTTTTTTCCTTGATGTTGATGGCTGCTGACAGATAGGGTGGCGGTTGCTAAAGGTTGGGTGACTGTGGTAATTTCTTAAAATAAGACAACAGTGAAGTTTGCCGCATCAACTGAGTTTTCCTTTCATGAACAATTTCTCTGTAGCGTGCAATGCTGTTTGATAGCATTATACCCACAATTGACTTTCTCTCAAACCTAGAGTCTATCCTCTCAAACCCTGCCACTGCTTTGGCAACTAAGTTTATGTGACATTCTAAATCCTTTATCATTTCAACAATGTTCACAGCACCTTCACCAGGAGTAGATTCCATCTCAAGAAACTACTTTCTTTGCTTATACATAAAAAGCAACTCCTCAACCATTAAAGTTTTATCATGAGATCCCACGAATTCAGTCACATCTTCAGTCTCCACTTCTAATTTTAGTTCTCTTGCTATTTCTACCACATCTGCAGTTCCTTCCTCCACTGAAGTCTTGAACCCCTCAAAGTCATCCATGAAGGCTGGAATCAACTTCTTCCAAACTCCAAACTTAACATTTGTATTTTGACCTCTTCACATGAATCCTGAATGTTCTTAATGACATCTAGAATAGTGAATCCTTTCCAGAAGGTTATTAATTTACCTTGCCTAGATTCATGAGAGGAATCACTAACTCTGGCAGCCATAACCTTACAAAATGTATTTCTTAAATAATGAGACTTGAAAATCAAAACTACTCTTTCATCCACGGGCTGCAGAATGGATGTTGTGTTAGCAGGCATGTAAACTACATTAATCTCACTGCACATCTCTATCAGAGCTCTTGGGTGACCGGGTGTACGTCAATGAGCAGTAACATTTTGAAAGGAATCCTTTTTTCTGAGCAGTAGGTCTCAACAGTGGGATTAAAATATCCAGTAAACAATGTGGTAAAGAGATGTGCTGTCACCCAGGCTTTGTTGCTTCATTTATAGAGCACAGGCAGAGTAGATTTAGCACCGTTTTTAAGGGCCCTAGGATTTTCAGAATGGCAAATGAGCACTGGCTTAAATGTGTGGTCACCAGCTGCATTAGCCCCTAACAAGAGAGTCAGCTTGTCCTTTGAAGCTTTGAAACCAGGCATTGACTTCTCCTCTCTAGCTATGAAAGTCTTAGATGGCATCTTCTTCCCATAAAACGCTGTTTTGCCTACATTGAAAATCTGTTGCGGATTGTAGCCCCTTTCATTAATTATCTTAGCTAGATTTTCTTGATAACTTGTTCCAGCTTGTGGATCATCACGTGCTGCTTCACCTTGCACTTTTCGTTATGGAGATGGCTTCTTTCCTTAAACCTCATGAACCACCTCTGCTAGTTTCCAACTTTTCTTCTATAGCTTCCCAACATTTCTCAGCCTTCACAGAATAGAGGAGAGGTACGGCCTTGCTCTGATTTAGGCTTTGGCTTAAGGGAATGCTGCGGCTGGTTTAATCTTCTATCCAGACCACTTAACCTTTCTCCACATCAGCAATAAGGTTGTTTTGCTTTCTTATCATTCATGTGTTCACTGGAGTTGCATGTTTAATTTCCTTCAAGAACTTTTCCTTTGAATTCACAACTTGGCTAACTGTTTGGCACAAGAGGCCTAGCTTTCGGCCTATCTTGGCTTTCGACATGTCTTCCTCACTAAGCTAAATCGTTTCTAGCTTTTGATCTAAAGTGAGAGATTTGTGATTCTTGCTTTCACTTGAATACTTAGATGCCATTGTAGGATTATTAATTGGCCTAATTTCAATATTGTCTCAGGGAATAGGGAGGCCCAAGGAGAGGAGAGAGATGGGGGAATGGCAGATTGTTGGAGCAGTCAGAACATATCCAACATTTATTGATTAATTTCACCGTCTTACACGCATGTGGTTCGTGGCACCTCAAAACAATTACAATGGTAACATCGAAGATCACTGATCACAAATCACCATAACAAATATAGTAATAATGAAAAAGTTTGAAATATTGTGAGAATTACCAAAATGTGACACAGAGACACGAAGCGAGCAAATGCTGTTGGAAAAATGGCACCAATAGACTTGTTTGACACATGGTTGACACAAACTTTCAATTTGTAAAAAAACACAGTATCTGCAAAGCACAGTAAAGTGAAGTGCAATAAAATGAGGTATGCCTGCATAAATATTTACTGATGCTCTTGTCTTTTTTACTCACTTGATATTTTGTAACATTTAATAATTTTTTGATTGATGGTGTGTTTTGTTTTTAGATGAGAGTTTGTCAGTGGAGAAGGCCATAAGCCAAGACAAGCTGAACAGTCTAAGATTTAGCATATCATTTAAAATTAATGGAAACATAAAACAGAGGGAAATGCATTTTATGCAGAATCACTTATTTCTCTGCAAATACTTGTGTATTTTGCTAAAGTATATTCAACTATAAAATAATAGGAAAAAGTTGAAAAATGCCAAAATATTTATGATTGTCTTTATCTTTAAGACTAAATTAATCAAATTTTTAAAACCAATCTTTTCAAGTTAGGTAAGGCTGATTATTTATTTTGTCATGAATTTAGTTCCAATTTTTTTAAAAGTTGATATTATTCACACAAAGTCAAACATTCATACGGAAACTGAAAATTTTAGTTACATATCCAGATGTTTGGCTATATTAAATCAAATGAATTTTTACTTTGGATTCTCATTTTGTCAAGAAGATTATATTCTTCATCTCATAAAATCTATTCTTAGCACCTGATTCTTTGCTCAGGGCCAAATTATGATTTGATTGGTCAGATATAAATTCTTTGTCGTTTTTATAAAGAAATTGAATTGCAATCTATTCCATGTAAGGCTATGATAATGATAATGACAATATTTAGAACCTATGGAGATTTATAATTTACCTGTTTCAGCATCATCATTTAACTGAAAAGAAAAGTAATGCTCCAAGACACCAAGTGGGACGTCCAACATCACACAGTTATTTAGTAACAAAACTTAGTGATGTCTGGTTACCTGGCTCAGATTTAGTATTTCACCACACCACTCATATTAATAAGACCACTATTTATTTACCTTTCTTATGTAGTTCATAGGAGTTACAATCCACTTTTAACCATTTAGCCAAAATAGAATTTCCAGATTTCACAAAGACAAGTAGAAGCAGTAGAGTTTCTACAATACTGGCTCCAATTCAACATGGTCCTTAATCTGTTAGGTCTTTAACTTTTCTAGGTTCAACCTCTCATCTGTAAAATGGAGCTAAGTTTGGGGAGGATTATATGATATGATAACTACAATGTGATTAGCACATCTGTTAAGAGGGAGGGGTTAGAAAAGGTGCAGAGTTTGAAAAACACTGAGCAGATTTAAATAGAAGGAAACAGAATGAATGTATAATATACAGCTTTTTATTAGGTACTTATTTTGTGCCAATCACTCTGCTTGTACTGAGGATAAGGATGCTAAGGCTTTGGATACTAAAATAATCAGTTCATGTAACTTATGTGGGTGAAAATAGGATTAAATCATTATGTTTTTCTTTCAAATAAGATAATACTGGAATAACACTGGAAAAGTGGGAAAACTGATGAGAAGGGAATAGTGCAGACATCCTTAAAAATAGCAGTGGGGGACAGCCCCCTGGGCTAGTGCTTAAGTTTGGTGCTCTAATTTGGTGTCCTGGGTTCCGTTCCCAGGTGCAGACCTACATTGTTCATCAGTGTGGTGGCAGTGACCCACATACAAACTAGAGGAAGATTGGCACAAATCTCAGGGCAAAGCTCAGGGCAAATCTTCCTCAAGCAAAAAGAGGAAGATTGGTAACAGATATTAGCTCAGGGTGAATCTTCCTCAGCAAAAAAAAAATAGCAATAGTAAACTATAAAGATTTATAAGCAGGGGCCAGCCCCATGGCTGAGTGGTTAAGTTCATGCTCTCTGCTTCGGTGGCCCAGGGTCTCATCAGTTTGTATCCTGGGTGTGGACATGGCACCACTCATCAGGTCATGCTGAGGCTATGTCCCACATAGCACAACCAGAGGCACTCACAACTAGAATATACAACTATGTACTGGGGGGGGCTTTGGGGAGAAGAAGAAGAAGAAAAAAAAAGATTGGCAACAGTTGTTAGCTCAGGTGCCAATCTTTAAAAACAACAAGATTTATAAGTTAAAAAAAGAGCTCTGAGAAGTAGATTAGCATAGAAAGATTATTATGGAGAATGGTGTTTAGTCTATAAAAATATGTCACTTTACTGATGACAGGAGAAAATAGAATTTTACAATAGATTAGCTTAGAGTCAGGATAGAGAAAGAAGTAATCTATTGATCAATAAGAAACTTACAGGCATTTAGCATGCACACATAGATAAAAAATTTACAGAAACCTTCTTAGAGATGCAATATAATGCCCATTTTACAGAAAAAAATAAATCACTTACCCTATATCACAACACATAGCTTGAAAGTAAAGGAAAAGAGAGAGTTGTGAAAACTTTTGAAGATAGAAGATTTGGCCAGTGGCTAATAAGAACCATATCAGAAAATATTATTTGTCATGTGAATGGGTTGTATTATGAATATTAATTGAACTTTAAAAAAATGAGTAGGAGGATCTGGATTGTATAGTAGGTAGGAAAGGGAATTTGAAAGGGAAAAGATAACAGAACATGTTTGCATTTTTGATCGCTTTGGTCTGGAATTAACATTAACATTCATTAACATTCATTTAGCAGCTTGTTTTTAGAAATGAATTACTGAGTCATAAATAATGATAAGAGAAATTATGATTGAAAATACCTGTTTTTTCATAAGAGTAATTGTTGAAACTCTGAAAATGAATACCTTACTGGGGGAAGAGGTATGTCAAGTTAGAAACTGTTGTCAGAAACTGTAAATGCCCAATTTTCTGTGAAAAGAAAAAAAGGAAACAAAAAAGGAGCTGTCACAAAGCAGTAAAATCAGGTTAGAGCAGTGTCACAAAAACCTCTTAAAGAAGTGAATGGTTGAATGTCAAATAGTGGAAGCACACACAGGACAATGAAAATCGGCAGTTATTGAACTACTGTGCTGGTCACGGTTACCGTTTTAAGTCCAGGAGAGTGGTGAGGGCAGAAAATAGAGATTGCAGAGAAGGAAGTAGAATTGGCAAGAGGTAGACCAACAGTCCTGAAAATCTATCTCACACCCTTAGTTATTACGAGGAAAACATTTTCATTGACCCGTGGTGAAACTGGGTAGGTGTGGGGGAGCTAAAGGCAAAGAAAATACAAATCAAAAGATTTTATGAATATTTATTTCCTACTTTTTGGAGTTTACATCTCTTTTCTAAATAAAATTATAGTAACGAGAGATAAAAATATTTTTAATTATTTTCTTACGGTAAAATAAAAATATTAGCAACCATAACTTGACTCCCTAAATTTTCTTTTATAAATATTACTGGTCAACAGAATTCCAAAGTTATGTAAGCTCAAGGAGAATATTACCTTTAAGAATGATTAATTGTGGTTACGAATGCAAGAAGACAGTATCTAGATGAGGTGACTGAGTTACTCTAAAGGTTTGTGAAATGGAAAAAAACAAGAAGTAGAGAAAAATACTGAATATTCAAAATAGAAGAACTAGTTAATAGATATTTAAAGGAGATAAGAAGGAGCAATATAAAGAAAAATAAAAATTAGCCTTAGAAAGATTGGCACCTAATCCTCTGAGGCAGGAAATTTGTTGAAACTGATACCATAATTTAGTGTATGACCTTGTCTTTCCACAAGGTATTTTCCCTTTACTTAATATTCACACAAAAATATTAGAACATGAATTGCAAATATCACTTAAAGTGAGAAGCAAACATTTTGTTATGAACATGTTTATGTAATACATATATAATTATAATTAAGGATGTATTAAATAATAAACCACTCTTTCCCAGTAATATGATACATATTGCATTCAAGATTTATCTGATTTTAAATATGGTAATTTCTAGCTATTTGCTATTGCTCAATCATTCAAGTTCTTGTATGTTCAAGTTCTTGTAACAGCCTGGCACATGGTACGTGCTCACTAAATATTGTGCTGGATTATAGAAAAATATTTGCAAATTGTTCAGTATGAAGTAAACAATTTTCTATCTGTGCTTATCTATTTATTTACATGCTTATACCATTATTTTTAGTGTTTTCATAATTATTCTATTTTACTTTCAAAGCATGAACACATGATAGCAGGGTCTTGCAGTTCAATGGTATATCATTTGTAGTCTAAATAATTACGTGCTATACATAAGACTTCCTCCGCCTTGGTATGAAAAAGTTAATGCCCTTTACGTGGCTAGAATGAGTTATCAACTAGTATTTACGCGTTTTACAACAAATTGTTTGTCATTTTCTCTGATTAAATGTGCCTATAATAACATTATTGTCATCATTCTTCTTAAGTTGCAGTTGATATTTAAATCATGCTGTCTCCATTTCCTGGAATGGCTATGCTATTTTCTAAATAAATATCTCCCTCAGGTGCAAATGAATAACCCAAAGTCAGCCATATTAGGAGATAGACACTCAAACTCTCAACTTTATAACATATGATGGAAGTGTGAATTGCAGTCAATCTATTTGTAATAGATTTTACAATACAATACCATCTATTTGTAAAAACTCCCTTTAGAGAATATAAAGTTATTCAAATAATAACAAAGAATTTATTATAGCAGAGTTTTTCTATGCTTCTTTTCATTTATAACTTTTACTTTTCTTATATTGTATATTTTCATCTTTAGATTGCTTCTCCAAGAATAAAATGCAGCCCACATTTAATGTAGCTTTCTGCTTTTGCCTAATTTTATCTAATTTGATTTGAAAAAATGCACCAATCCTGACACAAAATACTTCTCTTTTTTAGTCCCAAAGTTTGCATAAATTAGACCTTTATTCATCTCAGACATGTGCCCGTGTCCATACAGATTAAGTCAAATATAGAAGTGAATAATTGCTGAATTAGTATTTATATCTGATGGAGTTCCAAGCCTGATTCACACTTTCTTCCTCAGAAGTCAGATTTGAAGCTTTCACTATCAAGATAAATGCCTAAATCCTCCACTGAACGTCACTTTCTAGATAGATATGTCTTATCCATGTATACTAATTGTCTGTAAAGTTCTGAAATTTAATTAAAAGGCATAGTAAAATTCAAATTATGTTACAGTTTTAGATTACATATTCCTGGGAATGTTACAGCCTTCGTATTGCTGGCTTTTCACTGTTTCGTAGAAAAGCTTTATTAAAAAGGCTTTAAAGTGAGATTAATTTAAGTTTAAATTGTCACTTACAGAACTCTTCCAGCTAGCCTGAAGCAAAATTAAATCTATTTCAAAATTAGAATAAAAGATTTTAGCCCTCTCAAATCTTTTAACTGGTACTAACCCTTATTTCTTTTTTAATTTCCATAATCCACAGAGAAATTAACCATATTGCATAGACTATCAGTTAGTCTAAATTATTGAAGAGGAGTGCAAGTGTGTGACTACATGTGTAAGTACACATGTTAGTTCAATAGTTTGCTGGTGGGAAGAAAAATAAGTTTATTAATTATAATACAAGACAACCTTGCGGTGTTCTTTGACTCCTCATTTTCACTCACATCACACATCCAATCTGTCAGAAAATTGTATTACCTGATCTTCGATTTTTATCTAGGAAGTGACCCCTTCTTATCACCTCCAATGCTGCTACTCAATTCAAGTCATTCTTGTTACTTTTCTGCTTATTACAGGAAACTCCAACTAGACTCCATTTCTATTCTTCTCCACTGCAGTCTGTTGTCAACACAGCATCTACAGTGATGCTTGAGAACCTAATTCAGCTCTTGGTGCTCCTCTGCTCAAAACTCTCCAATGGCTTCCAACTTGCTGGAGTAAAAGGAGAGTCCTCACATTTGCCAAGAAAGCCCCATAATGTGTGACCCAAGATGACTCTCTGCCTCTAAACTTCTCCCCTCCAGGATCACTGTGCCCCAGCCAAACTCCCATCTCAGGACTTCTACCATGAGGGCTCCTCCCCAAAGTGCCACAGCTCTTCAAATCCTTGCCCAAGGGTCACCTTTTCATTGAGGGATTTCTTGAGTATTTGATTTAAAATTGTAATTCCACCCCCTGACAAAATCTTCACTCCTTTTCCCCTGCTTTACTTTTTCCATAGCTATTATCCCATTCTAAAGTATAGAATTTATTGTTTGTTACATTTATTATCTGTCTCACAGCATTAGAATGTAATCTCCAAGAGAGCAAATATTTTTGTTCGTTCTGCTCACTGATATATCCCCAGTATCTACAAAAGTGCTTGTAATATAGGCCATCAAGGAACATGGCTATGGTGGTTCACAGGAGACAATGGTCAAAAGCAGTTTAAGAAATGTGTCAGAAATCAGGTGACAAATGACATGGAGCCTAAAGATGATGGAAAAGTATAGAGGTAGGGGAGACCCAAAGCATGCTCAGAAGTGTCTAGTACACCCAGACCCTGGAGTACACACAGGGGAGTTTTGGAAGATGACAGAGACACATTATGATCACTTGGTGTAGAGACTTGAATGCCAAGGATCTTACACTTCTTGTTTATTTTTTGTTTTATTTTCTTTCCCTTGTGATAGTCTAAAAGATCATATACTAATATGTGCAGTCTACCAGTCTGTTCAGAATAAAACTGCGGCTGCAAAAGGATTTTCTATCTAATTCTACCATCCCCTCATTCATTGCATGTTTTCTGCTTTCTGTCTCTTTGCTGGCTCAACTTTTATTTTGTGCTTTTACCCACAGAGAATGTTCACTGAGTAACTCAGCTAATTAGAACTTAGTTTGAGCCTACGCATGAAACAGAGTAACCAAAAAAATTAAATAAATAAAAAATAAGCCTTCCCAGTGCATGGATTCTTGGTTTATGGTGTAGGTTTAATTAGAATTAGATTAGAATCAAGATCAAGGATGGTCATACATCTTCTAATTAATTTCAGGATTTAGCATTTGAACTCTTCTGCAAGTTCAGGTCAATTTTACTTTCTCGCTCTCTTGATTCTTGCTAGAAAAGCAAAGCGGCTAGTAAATGTTCATTCTAGAAACTAATTGCAAAGTTGCAAAATCTACCTCTGTGAGTGACAGTACATATGGCCTCACAAAATAGAGCTTTCTCATTTTATTCCTATAAAAAGTGATAATATTAATATCATAATAAGTGCTAGCCTTATATTAAGTTAGGTAAAAAAACCAAACCAACAAACCTTTGAAGATGCAGAAAACACATGTTCTCCTGTAAGTCTAACACTCGGCATTTTCATAAGCACCATTCATTCTACAGATACAATGATTCACCACCAAGGATCATTATAAATTAAACAAGCAATATTATTAGTGGCACTACCAAATAGTCTTGAGTTAATTGACTTTATGTAAATTAAGTCTTGAATAGCTTTTTAGGACCTATTTGATCATTTTTTGTTCAAACTCAAAAATCGAAAAAAGGCTTACAACAGTATTATTTCACTTTTTAAGCCCATGTTAAAATTCATAGAGTAAATCAGGATTTCATTGATGAGAAGAAAAGTATTTGAAGACATTTTTTTTTTAACTTTTTTAAGTGTCTTAAATATTGATGTTAAGAAATCATATATTCGCTATTTTGTAAATATCACAGTAGTGAAATAATCTCCATAAGGAAAATAGATATAAGTTTAACCGCCTGCTGCAAGGAGAGCTTTTATGTATTTTAATTTGATACTTATGATTCAGTGCTAACCCTAATTGGAATATAACTTCCTATAAAAAACCTCTGGTGATATATAATTTACTCATAAAAAATCAGCAGCCCTATAGAATGTTGCAATGATATTTAGCAGGAAAAATAGAATACAGTAAAAATTAACAAAGCTTCATGAGTATCACTTTGTACAAGATAGAACAAAAAATATACTATCTATTTTTGTATAAGGATGAAGAACATATTTAAATATTTTCAATCAGTTGACCTTTTGTTTCACTGCACGATATTTGTCCTTGTTAAGCTCTGGTGCCAAAAGATTATTGCATTTTAAAGCTATTTCAGGCTAAAAATATTCAGAATTTCTACTTCATAAAAATGTAAATTTGCATAAAGTGATTTACACTCTTAGAGCACAAGGAGCATGAAACTAGATTCTTCTTATTACATTAGGACTTGTGAATGTCAGATCAGAAGTGTATATTTTGATCATTATTTTTATAGGAATATAATGAAGTTCACTAGATAGTTTGTATTTTTAAGAATATTGGGCCAATCCTGGATCAATTAAATCATCTTGCTTTGTTTTTCCAAAATGAGCAGGAAGAAAATGATGGAAAGACAGACTCTAAAATGAGCCCCTTAAAACATAATATTAAAAAATAAACAATGAAATATTTTTCAATTAAGAATGAATAGCATAATCTCTGCTGTGTTTACATTTGAAAAGTTAATTACATGAATTTGAAATATTTGCATTTTGTTATTATTTTTTGCTTTGTTTTAAGATAAGTGTTTGTACAAGAGGTGCATTTTTTGTTAATGGCACATACTAAAAGGACGTTTACAGGTCTAAACTAATTTAAGTGTATGACATTCTAGGTATACTCCTCAGTTGCACTTTCTATTATTGCAGGCTATAGCTAATTCTGTAGAATGTCTTCTCATTAAATCATGTTAAAAGTGCTTAATAACCAAATCTCTTAATTTTATGATGCTGTGTCTAGAAGACTATGGCTGAAGATGTGTGGAGACCAGGCAATGCAATGGTGCCAAAACCCAGCATATCCTATCAGAAGGATTGTATCTGAATCAAATGTGAACTTACCCTTGTTCTATCCCTTTCTTTCAACAACCTCACTCTCACTCCCATTGGCAGCCTTGAACTAGAATTTTCCACAGCTTCTGATTTGTGTGTTTACCCTTACCCACATTTTATTACACATAATGAGTTGACTCAATAAATCTATTATCTCCTCGCTGATCCAATGTCAGTGTCCCACCCTGGCCTATGACTACTTTTAGTATCATTCCTTATTTCTTGGTATTCAGCTTAATTCTTCATTTCATTGCCTGGAAGTGCAGCTCAACTCTTTGGCATGAAGTGAATGGTTCAAGCTCACATTCTTTGTTTAATAAGATGATGTCTTATTATCTGGGGGTCTGGGGTGAAGACCCCACTAATGTCATGTGCTTATGAAGAGCATATGCACTGTAGAACATAAGAGACCTGTTCTTTGGTCCATTCTGCAAGAATAATCACCTCTCTCAAGGTAAAATAAGCTAACTCATGCTATGAGACCAATGACTGGGTATAAAAGAAAGAAAATACTTTTTCCAAGATCATTCACATTTTAATATAAGCCTACTAAATGCAAAATCCCTTGATCTAATGAATGGATTTCTAATAATGAAATTCCAGGCATAACAGGGAGTTGAGGAAAAGATAGTTTGAGGCTGGAATGGAGAATTGCTAGATAATTCTTAAGTATCTTCCTCCCTCTGTTGTGTGCCAGGCTAGCCCTGCCTCTCTGGAGGATTTTATGTGGCTATCAAGTAGGTACCTTGACCCACTTCTTGCTCTAGCGTAGATTTCTACTTTTATAAAGCTATTGCATTTCTCTAAAATGACTCTCATATAATATGTATTTGGAAGTACATTCTCAATTTTTTAACAAAACAGAATATGCCCACATATGATCAGTTGAATATAAATTCCATTTTGGTCCATGCTATCAGACAGCTATGCAAGAAAAATAAAATGTGTATGAATGTTTTTAGCCTCACACTGTAGCCGTGAATGGAAGACATGCGTCTACTAAGCTAGGCAGCTAGGATGAAGAGCTCAGGTCCTGTCACAGTGTGCTAAGAAGTAACTAATTATAAAATTCAGATTATCATTTGGTGTAACTATTGAAATTTACCTGGTAGCTGACTGTAATGGTATGAGAAAGAAACTGTAGTCATTTTTGTTGCATTTGCTAAAAATCTAATTTGTTTTCCAAGCAACAGACACAATTCATTGTTTGAAATATAGAGGGACATGATTTACTTTGGATGAGTTTAACTCAAATTATTATTTCTTCAGGAAGTTATGCTTTTGTTTAAATGGAAGGACTGGACAGACATCCTAGTAAGTGACATCAAAGCCAAAGGGAAATAACACTAACCAAGAAAGACTTTGGTGGCAACTTGAAGCTGTTAGCCAAAGAATGGCTCTATAATCCACTTTGCAAATGGCTTATACTTCCACTACAGTTGCATTCCTTAAATATGCTACTTTCAGATACATCAATAAAGCCAATAGCCACACTGTTGTGCAAAAGAAAAATCAGAATGGAATTAACAGACTCTAAAACCTATATTTTATTCTGAGAAGATTAATTTCTAAGAATTTATTCAAATCAAGAAACAAAATAAAACAAAACAAGTTAGGCAATACAAAATATTGATGACACAAATGGACTACCTAAATTGGACTATAACATATCAAACACATAGTGAATTCCTGTGAAAATTGAAGCATACTAGGTAACTCTGGTGCCTGACAGACTGCATATCACTTCAATACCACCTATATACACGTACAAAGGCACATACAAACAAAAACATTTCTAAAATACTCGTTTACTGAAATGTGCTAAAATACTCCTCAGGTTATTATTATCATTATTACAATTAAGTTGAGAATTAAGAAAAAATTTCATACTTTTAAAGTGCTGGAGAAAACATATTGAGCCTAAGACAAACACACCTTTCTGCCTTTATCCAGTGCAACTGTTGGCTACTTGAGTTGAATTAATTACTTCATCTATTTTGATTGTCGGGGCAGAAAAGAAAGATTCCCTAAACCCAGAGTGAGGGTGCCTATGACCTCCTCTCTGATCCCACAACCATCCAGCAATGCAACCATAATCCTTAGTTTTTATGATCACTGCTACAACATCAGATGTGCCCCTCAATGGGCTTCCCAGAACACGGTGACTATCCAACAGCCCTCTAGTCTGCTGGTCTCCTAACTCCTTTGTCAGCCGAGCCTCACATTTCAGTGATTTCCTCAGTTTAGGGCATTGGGTCTTAATTTTGGCATGCATCAGAAGCACCTGGTAGACTTGTTAAAACCAAAATTACTGGTCTCACCTCGAGTTTCTGATTCAGTAGATTTAGGGTGAGGTTCCCCAAAAATGATGGGGCCCCATCATTTCCCAGGTGATTCTGAGGCTGCTGGTCCAGGGATCACACTTGAGGAAGACCTGCCTCATGACTACATTTCTCTAACTTCCCTCACTTTCCTCGCGTGCTTGCCATGTCAATAGTCAGCTGAACTTTTATTTTTGTGTTTTGCTCTTGAGCTACAGAATTTTACAGAAAAAAAACCACCAAACCCTATTTGCTTGACCCTCTACAAACTCATGTTACTTGTGTGTCCCATGTTTTCACTGCTACGTTATAATCTGTTTTTCCTTTTCTGTTTGATCCCCTGTAATTTTTCTTCTGATGCTCCTCTATAAAATCTACACCTGCCTCCTGAATTCACATTCAGGTGTTTCATTCTTCTACTCAGTCATTCAACAGCTATTTATTAAGCACCTACCAAATGAAGATAAGAGCACACAGACACTGTTGCTGCTATAATGGAGTTTACATCGTAGTTGGGAAGAGAGATGATAAAACAAAAACATGTTAAATATAATGGTAGGTAGTAATATGTGTGAGGAAGAAAAATAAAGCAGGGAAAATTGATGTTTCTTGACATGCTTCTAAATATACACTTTTTTTTTCTAAAAGAAATTTTCCTTTTTCTATTACTGGGTCGCATTACTCTGTCAGCCGTCTTTGACTCTCCTTCTCCCTCAGGACCCCCCTGTCATGCCTCCCCTAGTCAGTCAGTCACCACGTAATTTCTACTTCCACAGAATTTTTTCTATCTATAGTTTTACTACAACCATTTTTGGTCATCTTTTTTGGTAATCTTTCATTAGGAATGGTTTAATAGCTAACCTTCACACCACAACTTCCTGTAGGATGTACTTACCAAAAACAACACGTTACAATCATGGTGCTTCTCCATCAGCATACCAACTCTATGAGAGAAGTACTTTTATTATTCTTATCTAGAAATGAGAATATTAAAGTATTTTGCTAAGTCTTAGAAATTTGAAAGTAGGCAATGTAAGTCCAGAACCTGGGCTGTTAACAAGAGTATAGTAGAGTGGTAATAACTATGATTAAAAGAATGCAATAACAAGTGCTCTGACAGCAAAGAGGAGCAGGATATCAACCCCTCCTAGGGGACGTGGGAAGGATTTATCAAAGAGGGGTCACCTGGGGTGGGTCCCGTGTTATTTGGTAGTTGGAGTATGCCTTAGGGTAAAAATTCCTTAAAGAAGACAAATCTCTTCCTCCCAGAGGATTGACTGTCACATAGTGTGTGTGATAATGTATTGGTGAGTTGTTTGGTTAACTGATTTCCACTAACATGTAAGCAGGAAAAAGCTTTATATACTATCATGAGGAATGTGCTGCACTGTTTTTGTAATGGAAGGCTTTAGCAAGTATAGAATTATCATGATAACAAGGATGAATAGATTTGACTTACTCCCTGGCATCTTCCATAAATTTCCACAATCCATTGCCTCATACCCACATAGAGTGAACAAGGTAAGCCTAGCTTTTACAAGGGCGAGAACAGACAAAGGAACTCAAAGGAGACATTGACTACATCTGATAGTTATTTGGCCCACGAAATATTAAAAAATAAAAAAGATGAACATTTCAAAACCCTGCCCAAAAGACCCTCATGCTTTATTTTTGCCTGCCTCTTGGAACTGTCAAGACACCGCCACCTTTAAAACACAGCAGCAGCTGTGCAAACGTTGATAGAAGTTGATTCACATTTTTACTTTCACTTTAAACTTAAAGAACACGTCTGTTAACATATGAGTTTTATGTCCATGCATCAGTCAAGTGGCACCATTTTTCTCTCTCAGCTTATATGCATGACCATATTCAGACAGCAGAAAAGAAAATCCTGACGAGATGTTCATTGTTTTGAAGGATAGTCCCTGTGACCAGGCCTGCCGTGTCATGTCATAATGGTCGTATTCCAGAGAGAACGAATCTATGTGATAAAGAACACACTGGGCCTTTTCTAAATCACCATTTCTTATGAAATATATTTGGAATACACATATACATACACACACACATACATATATAACACACACACATACTTTTTTCCATCCCAATGAACCTTAGTGACTCAATTTAATAAGCTATATTCAATTAGGTAAATTTACTGAGAGGTTAACATAAAAACTTTTTCCCCAGATGATGAAGTGAATTGACATTTATGTGATAGTCAAATGACTAAAAAATTCTTCAGGCAGTAAAGATTATATCTTGGTAGGAATGGGGAGGGTGCTATTCTCTGAAGGATATAGCCAAATCTTATCGTAAATAACGATATTGCAGAGAAGATTAAAACACATATTTAGACTATTTACATAAAAATATATGTAAATATATTTTATAAAGCAAAATAAAACATATTTTTGCTTTAAATACATAGCTTCTGGTGCTGTTGGGGCCAGGAATGGGTTATTTTTCATGATATTTCCTCGTGGTACATCTTGTCCTCCTCATAAGAAGAATTGCCTTTCTCCTATGACAGGGAAAGAGAAACACGAGCACTAAGCCAAAATTTCTCAAGTTGACAGCAAGTATGACTTTTATGGGTGTTACAAGAATATGATCTATTCACTTGTAGCAACTAGAAAAGATTTTGTAATTCATACCAGATTGCGAAAGGTCACCCTTACTCAGATGAAACAGATGAGGGGAATTTGCATGTACTTTGTGTGCAGAGAATGAGCAACATATGAATATTGTTTCCCATAGAGAGTGGTCAGATTGCTATATTCATCCATTATTGATGTACATGTGAGAATCCCAGAATTAAAAAGACCCAACAGATTGTCTAGTACAATCTTTTCATTTTGTAAATGAACAAATTCCAACTTATAGAGGTTATCCCTTTTTCAAATACTATGCTGGAAACAAGTCGAAAAGCAAATATTAGAACCCAGCATTCCTGGTTTTTCATGTTTTAATCTTTCCATTACACATTCATGACATATATTTATAGACCATAAATATGGTGATTGCACAGTAAATATAACAGGGAGAACATAATTCCACTTTTTTCTGTCAAGAGAACGAGACAAAATATATGAATGGCGTGTCTACCACACTGTGAAAGAGGCTAGCAGTAGCTGACCTTTATCAAGTGCTTGTTATGTGTCAGGCTCTGTTCTAACTCCCTCACAAGTGTTTATCCATTTATTCCTTGCAATGACCCACTGAGATAAATAGTATCAATACCATTTCTTAGACTAAAGAACAGAGAGGGGCACACAGGCTAAGTAATGTGCCCAAGACCACATAGTTTGAAAGTGGTCTTAAGTTCAAACTATGAAGTTCAAACTATGAAGTTTCAAACTTTCAGTTTGCATCTTGACAGCCATATAATACTCTCTCCTTGTGACTTTGAAATAGACGCCAAATGAGAGAACATTGCTTTCACTCAAAATCTGTACTTCCACTCATTGACTGAGGGGAGCTGTCTTTTCAGGAGTCTGGGTTAGATTATGCAGACTGGTACCTGTTTCAGTTTTTGACTCATTGTCCCACTCCTGATGAACACTATGTGCACTGTGGCTCATTTTTTCACTACTTATAACATAGAACTTTAAAAGTTGCAAATTCATATTAACTTTTAAAATCCATTTAATCATTCATGCAATCACTAATTTACTGAGTTCCTATTATCTCTAAGGATCAGTCTCAGTCCAAGAGCAAAAACGAAGATTGCTCTGGTTCTTAAGGAGTTGGTCAGATGGGGTATTTTGCCCAGTTAACTTTTTTTTTTAAGTTACTTCCAAAAATTCTCTCTTTTTGGCATACAGTTTTATGAGTTTGACAAATGCATGGAGCTGTGATACCACCAACACAACCAGGATACATAACAGTTCTAATACCTACCCTTGTTCTGGCCCTTTGTAGTCAACCCTTTCACTGTCCCCAACCCTTGACAAACACTGATCTGTTCATCATTCCTATAGTTTAACCCAGAATGTCATATAAATGGAATTATAATGTGTGTAGCATTTCAATTCTGGCTTCTTTCACTTAACTTAATGCATTTGTGATTCCTTGTGTATATCAAAGGTTCATTCCTTTTCTTTCCTGAATACTATTCCATTGTAGAAATGGACCACAGCTTACCCATTTAAGATTTGAAGGACATTTGGCTTGTTTCCTGTTTTTGGCAATTACGTACAAACATGCTATCAACATTCACATACAGATTTTGTGTTAACACAAATTTATTTTCTCTTAGGTAAATGCTTAGAGGTGGGATTTCAGGGTCATAAGGTAAGTGTAATTTTAACTCTATAAGAAACTGCCAAATAATTTTCCAAAATGGCTGTAACATTTTATACTCTCACCAGCAACGTATGAGAACTCCAATTTCTCCAAATTCTCATAAGAACTTGGTATGGATAGGTTTTTCCCCACAACCATTCTAAAAGGTGTGTAGTGATACGTCATCATGTTTTAATTTGCATTTCTCTAATGACTAATGATGTTGAGCATTTTTTCATATGCTGTTTTCCATCCTTATATCTTCTTTGGTGAAGCGTTATTCAAATCTTTTGCTAATTTTTATTGGGTTGTTTCCATATTATTGGCTCATCCACGTTTAAACTCCCTTATTCATCACTGGCAATGACTAAATTCTTGAATGAGTCTGCTTCTCCTGCCCCTACACTAGACCAGTCATCAAAATCACCTAAAGGACTTGTTAGACACAGTTTTTGGATGCTATCCCAGAGTTACTGAATCAGAATCTTCAGAAGGCGAGTCTAAGAAATTGAAAGAATTTCCATATGTTGAAATGCAAATTAAGACCACAATAAAATAACCTTACATTCCTAATAGAACAGCTAAAATAACAATTTTAAAAATAATGACAATATCAAATTTTTGTGAGGATGTGGAGAAACTTTTCCAGAAGTTGAAAGGTATAAGTGAATAAATGTCTAAGTCTTGCTGATTTTATGCATCTCAGAAGTTACTGATGACTTCTATTTTATCTCATTCTTAGAATTACCTAATCCCAGAAGGATAAAGATGGAAAATATAGAATACTTTCACTCTCAATTTTTATATATAAACTAACAAACGTGGGTCCAGAGAGGTGAAGGAAAGAAAGCTCCAAGAGAAAACCATTTAGTTCAAAAAAAAAAAAAGAAAGAAAGAAAGAAAGAGAGCAAAGCAGGAAGGACAAGCATGAACACCTGTCCCTTAGTCCAGAGCTGTTCACAAGTTATTCTGGAAATGTCTCATTTTCAACACCTCCAACCCCCAACGTCTTTCCCTCATACTGAACCTCTAGAAAGTGCTTCTTATTTTTCTTCAGTACTTTTCCCCCACAGCATCTTTTTGACAAAACTCAATCCATTCTTCTCTAACTCTTGATTTCTCTTGGTTTCTGAAGGTTGTCCCATTGTTCTTTGCTTTTTTCTGTTCTCAAAACCATTTGATGCAATTAATTTTTGTTGTGAGAGGAAGATTAAAGAGGTTGAATGAATTAGAGCTTGAAATAAAGACCTCTTCTTTACTCAGATGACTAAACACTGACTGCTTTAGTTTTTTTCTTTCCTATCCATCTTTCACTCTCCCTCATTACCTTCGAAAAATATTCATAATCTGTCCTTTATAGAGACATTCTGAAACTTTTGTTTGTGTTTGGGTTTAATATTTGAATTTTAATGCCTCTGTGTGGTAAGCACATATTTCCATGTGTGTGTACTTCTTAAATGGCAAGCTCTTAGAGGTTGCAACTTGGTAGAATGCAGCTCCTTAAGCCATCACCCATAAAACTAGTTGCAATTATGCTCCTCATCAAAGTTATGAAGATGGCTATAAAAGAAAAAGAGTCATGTTAAAAACCAGTCAATATTTACATCTCGTGGTCATTAAGGCAAGAAATGTGAATTGAAAAAACACTGCTAAACATATTAATGGTTTTAATTTAAGCAAATTTATGAACTAGACTATTGGAGGGCTTATACATTTAGTAGTAATTTTCATTGTTTGCTCGTTATATAAAAATTCAAATGTTAAATGGCCCTAAAATATTTTCATAATTAAGTTGATACTGAGAAAATGATGAAAATGAGATGGCTGATATCTGGCAGTAGGATATTATGAAGGAATAGTTTGGAAAGAAACATAAGTTTTAGTAGTATAAGACAATTTAAATCCTGAATTATTGAATTTAACCTTCAGAGCATATATTAAAACCACGGGCCTAACTAATAAAGGCACAGGATAGATTTGGGTTGGGGATGGAGTAGGGTACAAGGCAAGGATAAGGAAGTTATTTGTATGGGAGAGATGATATACCTGAGACTCATGACCTAGAAAGAAATCACTCTTGATGGGACAGGCAGTCCTTGGTGACATTAGTTATCTTGAATTTGGGGCTGGCTTCTCTAAATATTTGGCACCGAGCAGTGCCACTGAAGTACTTTAGGTTTTCCCAGCCACGATATATTAGATATTTGAAATCCGAAATTTCCTCAGTCCTGCTCGAACCTATTTTTATCTCAGCTGATGTCAAAATTTTTTTCTTATAGACCTGACAAAAGTAACTTTTTAAGGTTGCAGCATAATTTCAAGTTTTTTTGTGTTATTTCTTATACCACCACCTATTTTCACTCTGAGTCATATACTTAAACTGTTTGTCACATGTGTGCTTTTTACAAGTCTGTACACCAGTATTCTATTTATTCTGTTTCTGTATTAACTTTACCCGTTATACGATATGACTTTCTTTTTGTGTGTGCATAATGAGATGAATGTGCACATGATAGACAGACATATACCATCAAATCACTGGAATAACTTGTATTCTCATGTTATTCATGAACTAAATATATCTGGTAAAAGCAGATATATTTGAGTAAAAGCTGATTTTACTTATTTGTCAGTAGAATTCACTTAACGTATTTGCTTTATAATGAACAAAGACATATTGTCAGCTCCTCTTCCCACTCCCCACAACTGCTTTTCCAAATTTCCCTCCTTCCATTATTCAGCATCTGTTACAGGTTGCACTGTACCCCAGAATTCATATGTCGAAGTCCTAACCCTAGCACCTCAGAATGTGGCCTTATTTGGAAACAGAGTCATTGCAGATGTAATTAGTTAAAATGAGGTCATAACTGGGGCAGGGTAGGCCCCTAATTCAACATAATTGGTATCCTTACAAAAGAAAATGCTATGTAAGGAGACAGACGCGCACATAGGGTGAATGCCTCATGAAGACTGGAATTACCTTACCACAAGCTGTGGAAGTACCAGAAGCTAGGAGAAGGCCTGGAACAGGTCCCTCACTAGTGCCTTCAGAGGAAGCATGGACTTGTCAACACCCTGATCAATAATATTCATAATGAGTAGCCGCCCACACCGTGGGTAGGGAATATGTCATATTATCATAGTAACTATAAACCTAGCAGTATCTAGCAAATAGTAGCCCTTCCACAATTATTTTTTTAGTGAATTAATTCTTCTGTATTTACATTTAAAATATAACATATTTTTGAAAAGCTGAAAAATTCTGGAGAAAATAAACAAACGTATTGGCAGAACTAATAAGAACATTTAATACAGAAATGCAATTCAAGAATCATGGATGAGTAAAGATCTAAAATCCATTCCATTCATTTACTAGTCATTTAAAATGAGTAGTGTATACTGTACTATTCCTTTTCAGTGATGTAGTTAATGCCATCCATAAACCAGTAACAAGCGGACAAATAATATTCACCATCTCTCTTTTGTATCTCTTTTCTTTGGTTTGATTTGTCTTCCCAAGAATAAAGTCCCAATTACATATTAGTCACAAGGACTTTGAGGCTGAATTGAATCAGCTTCTCTGTAGAACATGGCAGGAGACCCTCAATAGCTTCCTCCCCACCTGCAAGTAATGGTGCAGGTGTTATATTGAGAAGCACTGTGGCAACACTCCAGCCACTTCAAGAAATTTTCCCAGCACAGTTGGTTCTCAAACTTGGCTGCTCGTCAAAACCGCCAGTGGAGCATTAAAGAAATACAGGTGCCTGGGTCCTGATTATCAAGAGAAGGTGATCTTCAATATTCCTGGGTAATGGAGCCTACTTATTTGTATTATTTAAATCTCCACAGATGGTTCTAATGTGTAGCTTGAGTTGAGAACCACTATAACACTTAACCTTACATCCTGACCTTCCTTTTGAAGTCATCTTTCTTTGTCCTTATGTAGTTAGAATAAGCCCCACTGCTTATGGGTTTTGTTTCTGTAACTCATAGTTAGGTCTAGTTGTTTTGGTTACAATTTCATCTCTGGATTTTGTCTTTTAAATTTCTTTTAAGTCCTTGCTCCACAATCCGCAGGTCAATCCCACCTTTTCCCCAAATCAGTTCCCAAATAACAGAATGTTACTCCAGGATCACAGGCCAGATCACCCCTTGATAACATTCCCATTCTAGTCTACCCTAACCAGAAGCAAAGATGGTGAGCATACAAGCCTTCAAAATTTGTCATTTTCCTGCTCAAGGGCTATTTGATGTGAACTGTCATCACACAGCGAGAAG
This sequence comes from Equus quagga, assembly GCF_021613505.1. NCBI lineage: Eukaryota > Metazoa > Chordata > Mammalia > Perissodactyla > Equidae > Equus > Equus quagga. The sequence continues at coordinate 85,696,123 of NC_060270.1, forward strand.
CCCCAGCATTTCATGGTCAATTTAAGAATAAGAAAGTCACATTGACCATTGACATTTTAAAAAACAATTCTCAGTTAATAAGGATAGATCTAGTCCAGAGGCTCAATCTTATAAAAAGACATTTTTGAAGAATTACATATTTCTTTTTTTCTCTTCCTTGACTCTTGATTTCTTAATACTAGATTTATTGATTTATCTTTACCTACCATTCTGAATGCCTAATTCCTGTTATTATTATACTCAATGGCAGGATGGTATTAAGTCTAGAAGATTAAAAAATGTGCATAGTCTTAAAATTTTCAAAACTATCTTTAACCAAGGAAATGTTGGAAGAGTAACATTTTCCTTACAGTCGGTCTTATAAATTAAAATCAGTTCCACAATTTGTACATTGAATTTTCTTTCACTAACGTAAAAACAACTAAATTTAAAATGGACACAGTTGCTTTCATGGGTTAATTGTGGAACTTGTATTTTCACAGAAACGATACACATATCCAACTACCTTGGCAAAGTCCTTGATATATCTGTTTCATACAGATTCAAAGTGTCGAATTCACTGAGTATTATAGATAGTCATGTTTTCATAATAAAAACAAAGATAAAGATTCCTAACCCATTGTGATACTTCTATTGTATGTTCTCCAACACAAATTGCACTATATAGCTCAATAGTTCAAAAAAAATACAAGCACACATTTCTCACACACAGGGTTTGCTAACTTGGAACTGATGTTGGGTCACAAGGGTTACTATATGTAACTATGGCATGGATACAAAAAGACTCAATGCTGATAGGCACCATACTTTTTCTTTTTTCCTTGGTTCATATTCACAAATTCACACATTCACATGCCTCAAGTGGAGGAATGCTCAAAACAAACACAGAAACAAAAATAATGGGGGCTATTTTGAATTCTATATTCCTGAAGAAAAATAACAAAAAAGATACTTATTTTGGATTCACTTCCACACTGCTCTTTCAGAAAGCCTGGTTTTCCAAGTTCATCCAGCTTAGTGGTTTTGGCTACTATCATATCCTCCAGGGAATACTGGGAAATGAGTTACAAAGACAGAGCACCATGCGCATTGTGCTGTTTATAAGTCTGGTTGAGAACTAAATAAGGACAGGGGCACAGCTGCAGACACACAGCAGGTAGAGAATCACTTAAGAGATAATGAAAAGTAGCAGCATAATAAGTTTAGAGGGAAAGAAAAGTTCAGAACCTGAGGTGAAACCCTGGAGTGACAACAAAGCCTGGAAGAGTAAAAGGAACACAATACTTAAATTCTACTTTAAGGTTCCCAATCGGGAAAAAGCAGAATCTGTAGGATATTACTTATGATTAAAAGACGGTGAAATCTGGAACAGGGGAGATGACATTACACTCTCAATGCAGACATGTGACGTCTGATTCCAGCCCAGTCACTGACTTGTATGTGACTTTAGGGAAGTTTCTTAACCTTTTTTGGTCTCATTCTTAAAATGGCAATGGTGGATGAGAAGGTTCAATTATGTGTATTCTACAGGTCTAAAAGTTTATAAATTCTAAGTAGAAACATTTTTAAAGAGCTATACAAAGAAGAACATCAGACACTTATTAGATAATAGCCACAAGCTTGGAGCAGAAACTTACAGTGACCCCATTAATTTCCTGTGCAGCATCCCTGAGAGTTGGTGTGAGCTCTTAGATGGTTCCGCATCAGTGAGAGAAGGCACTACCTAATGAGACAGCTATTCTGCATCTGGAGATCTCTTAGGTTTAACTGACTCTCATCTTCCAGTAGTTTTTACCCCTGAATACTGCTCCATCCTCAAAATAATGTAAAAGAAATAAATTTATCTTCAAATATTTAAAGCAGCACTTTGATCCTCCTTAAGTTTTATCTTATGTAGGGTATAAACATTCTTTATTTCTTTCAGCTATTGCTCATTTACATGATGTTGGAAGTTGAGAAGCAAATGGATTGCCAACTTCTAAAGAGGCTCAAGCTGTTGGTATCTATTTTAAATGTTGATACCCTGAATGTGATGAATGAGACAGGAGACCCAAACTTTAAATAATTCCATATGAATTAGTATCAAGGATGGCACAAGAAACTTTAGCTTCTAAGCACAGATGCTAACAAACTGAGGCAAAGAAAAGTATATGATGTTGAACTACATTAGTTGCTGGTATTTGATCTATGCACCTCTCAAGAACTGACACTGATTATATAAAAATTCAGCAATAGCAAGAGTCAACAATTAAGGGTCAGGCACTGTACTATGCGCTTTTCATTATTTACACCATTCAATGGAAACCAGCAATTTGATGAAACAGGTAGATCTCTCTTGCTATGGAAAGGCTGGTTCTTAGGGAAGCAGCCATTTGCTCTGCATGAAGGTAAGTCTGAAGTTAAATTTACTTTGGACAGCATTTTTCCTCTATGATCTACAGGTTTGGGCCTATCAGAACCATCTATTATCTTTGTGCCCTTTCAATTAGGCAAAACCACCCAGTGATAGCACATTTCTTCCTATCTGTACCTATTTTCTCTCTACCTTTTACTTAGATGAGATGTAACATCTTTTTCTTCAGTTTTGATATTCATCTGATATATTCATGCTGGATAGTAGACAAGACTCAACTGTAGCCTTGATACTAAGTTGTTAAATAAAGTCCAGGTCAATTTCTGTCTTTTCCTTGCTCATATATATATATAGGCTTTATGTCACATATTCCAAGAGCCCACATGAAGGATTCATATCTGAAGACTTCCATGCACCAGCATTTCTGGTTGATAGATGCAGTTTCTTCCCCCTGTCTTGGGACTATCTTTATAGCTTATCATGAAAAGTGGGTTTTTATCATGGTAGGAGAAAATTTAACTGGAAACGATTATAAAACGTGTAATTATTGGAAGTTTTTTTCATGTTTAATAGCCTTGGTCGAAATGTACCTTAGTGAGCCAGGCTGAAGATAGCCATGGATGGCTCCTCTACATTGCAAATTAGTGTCATTATGCCAGTAAAATCTCTCCAAATCCCGTGATCCTGTGAGCCACATCAATCTCTGTCATCCTTATATTTTCTTAGAACTGCACAGAAAATACCGTGATGTATGTATGGGTGCAAGTGACAGGCCAGGGGTACTGGAAACAGCAGTTAGGAGGTTTTGGCCCTGAAAGAAAAAGAACAGGTGCTAATGAATGATGGTTGCCTTATAATGCTTAGATTAAAAGAAGAATAGGAAGCAGAACCCTTACCCAAACACAAACCAAATAGAATTCCAGGGGCAGTGGAGAGTGGTATAGATGTGTGGTGGAGCATGTCTGACTGCATATATCACACTAGCTGGATGTGGCAATGACTAATGGGTCAGGGAAAAGTAGAGGCAGTAATATGAAAATGAGCTTTTATACATCTGAATTTAGCTACTTTATATTTTTTGCTTCTATCTTATTCATCACACTCACTATTCCTCATTGTTTTGTATCATCTAGAAATGAAAATATTTTCATTTAAGTCATTGCTAAAATTTTTGAAAATGCTTAACCAAAGCAGAGGATACAGGAGGATCCTATAGATTTTCAATTAAGCAGCACTTTTCAAGAAACTTGCTCTTCAACAAGCTATAAAACTCGGCTCATTCTATTTTTCATAGTTCCTCCTTTTGGGCTGTTGGGATCCATTCAATTAATTGCTGATATGCAAACAATGCAATTGATATAGTATATCTTCCCAACCCTGATTCTTTTCCCCAGAGTCCTATCACACCATAAAAAATGAAATGAGATTGGATTAGAATGTATTTTTATTTGTTTATACGTTTGGTGAACACAATTCGGTTTTCAGTGATTGACTTCCTTTATAATGCTGCAGCCATCTACTTAACAATCTAAATGTTTGCCTAGAAATAATATTAAGTTTATAATACTTTTAATTTTTTAAAACATCAGAAAATTTCCATGTTTCCAGACTTCTTCTATATCTTCTGTTTGTTACAATTCTTCAAAGAATAAAAGGGCTGAAATAACATCGCAAGGCCTGGGAGGGAAATTTGTTCTGAAGAAGAGGCTTGAAATCATTTAGAGAAACTCTGTGTTCTCATACAATTTCCTCACCTTTTTTTAGTTGGATTTTCTCATGTTTGTTGTGCCTTTACCATTGAAAACTTACTCTTCTTCATAGAGATGAAAGCAAAATAGGCCAAACACAGTGACACGTTATCCCATGGAATCAAAGAGAAACAGTTTTAAATCTAGTCTAGAAAATGCACATAAAAAGCTGTCCAGAGGGTTTTTTTTGAATAACCCAACAAGTTCAGCTTTGTCTGAAAATAAGACCAAAAAAATCAACAAATAACATTTTTATTAAATAGCCTATGTCTACGAGTAATTCATATCTATTACAATGCCAATCACAATTTCAAAGAAAGCAGAAGATTGAACTATTTAGCTTGGTAGTCAAATGAGTTAGACCTATTTTTCTTTTTCCTCTTTCTTTTCAAAATGAATTGACTTGCATTTTAGCTGATTGACAGTCAAGACGTATATAACAGAAGTAAGGAATTTTTAGTTGTGTAACTGCAAAGACTTGAGTCAAAAGATTTTAGTGAGCAGCTGCAACCTTAAGCACCCTTGGCTACTCTCTCCGGCGCCATCATTTATGTAGAATCCAGTGAAACACATCTAAGAACTTCAATGTTTCAACCCTTAGATGAGCACTTCTACTGAGATATTTCCTCAGCCTGTGAAAATATATTTGTAAATGTCATGGAACCAATGCCAACTTTTTTCTTTTTTTTCTGATTATTTCCTTCCTGGACCCATATTTATCTTTGTAGTGGAATGCTCATGCTTTTAGTAAAGGGGGCATCTTTGAAAGGGAGAAGGAGATTTGTAACTTGCCTTTGGTAGTGGGTCCCAGAGATCTGTCAGTGAAAATGAGCTGTTCTATAAAAGCTCAGATGACTAGTTGGTCACTGCAAGGCATAGTCATGTCTGACTAGTCAGCTATGTGGAAGCTGGAACTGAATTTATGTAACCAAGACAACTTTTCATGGAAATAAACATAGAGAAGAGGTGGAAAGAAGAGCAGTTACCAGCAGTTCTGGTTTTCTACCGGAAAGCATTACACGTAAAGAACAAAGAAAAAAGCAATCATATTGCCGGAGGCAGTAATTTTGGAAAACTGTATCTTTGAATGAAGAACCAAAAACCTTTTTTTGTTTGTTTTATCTTTTCATTTAACTAGCTTTGAAACCCAAATAAATTATTTTTTAAGCAAATATTTTGGCTTTTGATAAGAGCTAAAGTCTATAAGAACTGATAAACCTTTAAGAATTTTCCGGATGAACTTTTGTTGTGCTGGCATTTATTGTGGGTATTCTAATTTTTAGCACCACAGCTCACTTGAGAGTGGGGTAGACAAAACCTGAAATTCAGTGCAAGAAGATATAAAGACCAAGAGTTGAGAGTTGATTTTTCCAAAGATATTTTGTGGATTTTAAATTATATATTCTCCAAAATTTCTCTGTACAAGATTTTAAATTTAAAACTTGCATATTACACACATTTTAAGCTTATGGAGATCATGAACCTAAATTAAAATTAGTCTAGACAATTTCACTGCTCTTCATTGTGGGAGAAAAGATGGTTATTTTTTATTATGGTAAAATAAATGGAGAAGTGTTAAATTTGGAGATGTAACTTCAAAGTAAGTGCTGAAAAGAACATTGCACTTATGCATTTTTTTCTGTAATTTGGTCAATAGTTTCTCCTGCATAAAGTGTGCTGTAAGCTAGCCACATGAAATAAACGACTTTGGCCTTAACTGAAAGCTACTGTCTGCAGTACATCATAACCTCAGGCCGCTGATAATAAGCCTTACTTGGCAGTAATCTACATCCAGTGGCATTTGGAAAGCTGCAATAATGATGATGAAATTAAAACTCCAGAATTTAAGTAGCACATAGGTCAGTAGGCTGTAAAAGTGTAGGTAAGAATAATAATGACCTCTAAAATGTTTGTGTTCATTGGTGAAGGCTGAGCTAATTAGAAGAGGAAGTTGCAATACATTATTTCTTTTCTGAATGTTCCAAGTAAAATGGCCTGAGATAAACATAAGCAAATTCTGAAGTTATATCCTCTTAAAGCAATAATATCCAAATAATTCCATATTTATATCTGTATACAATTTGACCTCTACTGTCCTAGATGGTTCTAAATTATGCCTTTTGTGTGTGTGTGTGTGTGTGTGTGAGGAAGATTGGCCCTGAGCTAACACCTGTTGCCAATCTTCCTCTCTTTTGCATGTCTTGATGTGTGGTGTGTAGGTCTGCACTTGGGACCTGAATCCACAAACCAAGGCCACCAAAGTGGAGCATGTGAACTTACCCACTATGCTACCAGGCTGGCCCCTAAATTTGGCCCCTTTTTCATTTAAGTGTTTGTTACTAGCAACAATAAAAATTGGGCAATATTTCTCCAACATTCCTGGCAAGGCTTACTTTAGCTATATACACAAGATCCATAACAGCCTCTCTCAATCTACATCTATAATAAGTTTCCCTTAGTAAAAGCATTGGAATGTGTTGGTCTAACTACATCAATCCTACCCAAACCCCCATGATTGGGAATTAGTCATGTGGATATTCATTCATCCAGGAAAGGCAGAATCTAGTTTATTTTTCCTTCTCACATACACACAAAGAAAGGGGTTGTTGTGTCTTTTCTTGCTTTTAGTGAATGGTGCGTTAACCAAATTAAGCAAGTGCCTTCATTCCATGATTCCTGATTCATGTCTCTACGGAGTGAGATCTTTCAGGGGGAGCTGACATAAGTTAATCCACATATCAACTTATTTCATCACCTATCATTTTCAGTGTCTCCAGGAACACTATAGTTCTGGGAACCCAATTTTGGAAACACTGGCTTAGTGATAATATGAGTTTTGTTCATCCCTGCCAAATTTTAATTTATTTGAAAACTTTATCTTGAATACTCCTAGATGCTCAGTAATCTGGGTGAACTGGGTTTAACTAGAATAACATTTCTCAGCTAAGCAAATGAATAAAACTGATGGAAAAAAGATGTCTTTCAAGAGCCAGATATACCATATACCAAAACACAATCAATATGAACTGTCTTTATTCATTATTGTTATAATGATTGCACTACGTTCAAATTCTTAATGCATAGAATAATTTCCACTTTTTCAAGTCCACCATTACTAAGATCAATTCCTTAGAGTTCCTAAGGTGTGATAGCAATGCCCATAAGTGGTCATTGATCACCTTTTAGAACTAGATGACAATTTGAAACTTTATTCAAACCAGATACATGGTTTTAAAAAACAATAACAAAAAGCTTCCTTTTTTTTTAGGACAGCAGGACAGAGAGATCTGAAGAATTTAAAAGAAGAAAACCAAGTGATTACATATTGGATGTCAGCTGGACAGTTACTAGACACCAAATAAGTGACAGAGAGAGAGCCTACGTTTTCAGTTTATTTGGCAGCATGTCAACCAAAAATTATTAACTGTTTGTTGATCAACTATATTTTTCTTTTACTCTAAAAATCAGCTGTCAGTCCATTTTTCAACAACTCAATGACTTTAAGTCTTTTCTCCAGAAGGTAAGAAACAGCATACAGGTCGACAGTTATTCATATTTACTAGCTACGATCCTTTTGTTAAAAGAATAAGCTTTTCATTCTTTCACATCCTCTCTAACATTGATATTCAAATGAAAAGAAGGAGTAATTTTGTAGGGTCATATTTTACCATTCAGTCATAAGGAGGAGAAAGAATGCAATTTACACCAAAAAGGTCCAGCATAAAACAGATACTTAATACATATTTTGAATAAGTAAATTATAATAATTAGAGACTTTTCCGGGCTGGAAAAGTTGTGATTTAACTAGCTCACTAGTAGCCCTAAAATATACCCCCAAAGTGCATGATTATCTGAGCTATATGTTTAATCTTCAATATTATATTTATTTAGTCTTATATTTTTACATATGTCTATCACAATTTTACTTTTTCACTATTAGAGAAAAATGTTAGACATGATTTTTATCATAATTTTACATTTGGGTCCATTATTTAGAACTTCACAAATAGTCCTTTTTTGCTATAACTACAAGACACAGAAACATCTTCCTTTGTCTGTACATGAAAGAGAAAAGAAGTTATGTTCTTCCATCTTTGGATTAATTTCCACATGACTAATTCAAAATCACAGGTCAGGGAACCAGGCAATATAATTAGTCGACATAGCAAAGCAAAATGTGAGCTGGTCCATGTAGCACAGGCCAGAACTAAACTGGCTGGTACCTGCTTCTTTAGGCAGCCAATCCACCCAGATAATTCAGTACAATGATCTATTTCCAAGCTTGAGCTGATGTTTGAATGCTCCTCTTGCAGAGCAGAGAGGTGTGCACACAGTAGGCTTCTGAAAAAGGTCTAGGAATGATAAAATGCTTATATGTACTAAGTCATTCTAAAAACACACATGCCAGCAATTTCAATTAATTTATGTAACATAAACCCAACTTTAACAGAGTAATTTTTCAACAGGCAAATTTTTTGGGTTTTTTTTTTTTTCTGCTGGTTACAAAATCTAAAGCCCCAGGGACATTCATCAATTTTATTTTTTTCTTTTCATGATTATTTTCTCCTGTACTCTAAATCGTGAAAAGACACCAAGGGTCATCTGATATAGAAACACTCATAATTATCATGAAAATGTTAACAGTTAACAGAAAGGAGAGTTAGAGTTGATAAAATATCTCTTAGGTTTGACCCATTTTACTTCTTTCTGAATGCTAATATTCACATCTGTGCTAAATATAAAATTACCTAAGAGTAGCTCTTTGGAGCCCGATTTTCTATAGGCAGGCTTTGAGTTTCTCCACCTCTATATGCATTGACTTATATAAAAATAAGCAAAAGTTAAATGAGTTCTCTTTAAATGTAATTTCCTTTTTGAAGCTATGCATATAAGACTATGTATTTTAGCTTTCAAATTACTGACATTCTGTAAATGCATATATGTATTTTCTACATTACAATATTACCCAAGAAAAAAACAACAAAAAAAGAAGTGCCTGTGTAGGAGTAAGCAGGAATAGAACATTCTCAGTATTATACCATTCCCATAGTGCTTCAGGAATGTCTTCTAAATTCCTACTTTTAAATCACTCCTATTGCTACCACCTTTCCTAATTGGGTGAGAATTTGAATCTTAATTACCTCATTAAAGAAATTCACTTCCCCTACCATCACCATGCTTTCTTTTTAAGGAAAGAGTCTCATTCCAATTGCAAATGTTGTAATAAAACAATATATTTGTTTTTATCAACTTGGATTGCAATTTTTTCTTCAACTACCATTAACTAGCATTTGTAGTCAATATTTCTCCCGTACTTTACATACATTGCTAAAGGAAAAAGTTTATGTATGCAATTGTTGATCAACTGAGTTCTGTCTTATGTTTGCTTGATTATTTGGTCAACGTATGAAGTAAGTAACTTTACTTATTATTTGCTCTGAAACCATTATAATAATTAATTTCTGAAAAGAATAATATTAATAACCTGATGATCATGCTTAACATATATCTTGCTTACTATACATCATCTCTAACTTTTAAACAACCCTGCAAGTACCATCTAATTGTTTTCATTCTGCCAAAGAGTTAACAGGTTTTCAGAGATGTTCTGTCACTTGCCAAAAGCCACATAGTCAGTAAATGTGAAGCCCGGGATTTGAGCCTCCATATCTTTGGCAACAAAGTCCACACTCTTGAGGAAAGGAAATTAAAAGTATGGAACCCATGTTGACATTCATTATATGAATACTAATAGAATACATCTGCTTTGAAAATATCTAAAGTGAAATGTGGATAAAACAGAAGGCATTATTTAGGGTCATGATGCAATGATTTGCTTCGATTTCACAAATTATTACTTAAACAGAAAAGTTGTAAAGCAAGGCCATAACTGAGAGGAATAAAAAGAGAGACAAAAAAAGTAAGTACTAAGTGACTCCTTATCTCACGTTCTCCTGCATCTCCCTGCCTCTTCAGCCACTGCCAAGAAAAGTTAGTATGTATAGACACTGATGGAATTTCTTTCTCTTTTTTGGGGAGGGGGAGCTGTTTCTGCAACAGACAAATCAAATAAAGCACATGGCTGGAATTATCTAAGTAACAACAAAAAATAAAAGGCTTTCCAGACTCTGGGTCATTCCAGTTCCAGCATTTGGACCACCAAGGATGACGGCAGCACTGCGAACAGAACACTACAGCACCAGGCCTACGACACACTTCCACTAAAAGTGGTTTAAACTGGCAACTGATACAGTCCAGTGGACTCTTTTCTTTAGGGGCACACACCCTCAAATGGGAGTGAAGCTTGTTAGTCTACACAGACCGTTGTCTTCACTCTAAATAAAACTAAGTTTGAAGTGAGAAGAACAAACATCACTGTAATTGTATACAATTTTCTGAGTAAAGAAAAACAGTAAATATGTAAAAGTGCCCTGAAAAATCCTGGCACATTATGGGCACTCAAGTATTCGAATTAAAAGATTAATCAGTATAATGTAAGACTTTTTTTCTGTATTCCATTTTTATCTGTTTCCATTAGCTTAAGGATCCCTGACGTTCTACCAGGATTCACATAACGCTCCTCTGCATTTATCTTACAAAGTAGGCAGTATCTATAAAGTTTTGTCCTATTTTTTTTTTATGGATTCTTAGCGAAATGAATCTGGCAATTGCTGAATATCCATTCACTTTCAGGCATTGAGAGTAAGCCATCTTAGACATTCCCACACTTCAGATGGAAAAAAATGAAGATTGCATGAGTTAACTAACATGCTCAATATCACAGTTAGTAATTAGCAGAGTACAGATTCAAACCCAAGTGTCTTACACTGAAGCAAAGTCTCGTTTCACTCTCCACAATACCTTAAATATTAAGCTTGGTATGAAGACAGATCCTTTTTGTCTAAATATCAATTGTGCAAATTCCTGTACTTAGGTCAGAGCTGCCTTACACATTTAGGGAGGCTGCTCAGGGCCCCAGTCCTAGGGAGGTGCCATTTACATTGCAGTCTATGGCAATGGGCTCACTAGAGTAGAGCATGGAGGCTCCAACTTTAGGATTGCAACCGTTATCAACAAACTCTCTGTTCTTGTTCTACATGTTGTCACATAAAATGAAACCAAAATTCTACTGTAGAAAGTAGCAGTCCACAAAGTTCAAAGGAAAAAAAATACTGGGTTTTTCAAAGGAAAAAGACTCATTCAGAAGAGGTAGAGTGGTTTCTATCTTGGCTTATTGGTAATTCTGTTAGCATGCTCAACTTTCATCAATTCTTGGGAGTGAAATAACCACCTTAGGGATGTTATGTGGTGGTTTTCATGATCCAGTGACATGGAATGAACTCATAAACCATAAAGGGCTATGTCAGAGACAGGTTAGATGTTCACAAACTATTTGCCCTCTTTTCTGGGCAGAAAGCTACGCTACATCTCAGAGCTTTTCCTGTAGTTAGGTGTGGCCATCTGAATGAGTTCTGGCCTATGGATTGTGGGTAGAAGTGACAGACGACACCACTAAAATGGGCTCATGAAGACATACTGGGAGTTTCTCTGCTCTGCTTCTTCCTTCATCTGCTGCAGAGAAACCAGAATAACGCCAAGGCCTTACGGGGGAGTAGAATCAAAAGAAGCCTGGCACTTCCACGGTCTACACTGAACTGAGTGGACAATAAATGGATAAATATTTGTTGTGCCAAGGTACTGAAATCCTGGGATTCTCTGTTAGGCAATCTTCCTACTCCGAATAATGTAAGACCTATGAAAACGTGAGGGGGGTATTGCCACCTATTATTATTAACATGGTAGCCCAAATCAAGACTTTCCACTGTGTCAGTATTCTACTATCATAAATGACCATTTGTATGTTGTTGCTTATTGTTGAAAAATATTTCCTAAGATTTTTCAGATCTGCGGAGGCAATTCAACTCACAGGGATTGAATTGCAAATAACTAACTGATCTTTACTTAGCCTACTTCTGCAGCATCAGCAACTGCCAAAAAAGGTTTTTCTGAACATTGCTCTTAAAAGAAACTCTTTCTGCTATATACATGACTTTTGAAGCAAGTTAAATGTTACTTAATATAGCCAAGTTTTTGACCATTTGTAAAACATTTTGTCACAGATATCAATGGAAATTTGAATTGTTTATTTACATTTGATACTAGCCCAAAGCACACATCATTGCTATTTGTAGTGCATTTAAAAATTGCATTTCATACTAAAGATTGCTATTGTGGAAAGTTCCTCCAACATTCTCCATTTTCAAGGCAGATGATGCAACACTGAAGCAGATGAAGAAGAATCTTATGATCTCAGCTGAGCCATTATTGGGTAATGAAAACAGCATACTCAAAAGATGAGTATATTTGCAATGGACTACTAAAGAGAAGATTCACTGCCTTCATTGAAAAACCTCAAACTATAAATTCTCCTACCTGAGAAGTACCTGTTTAAAAATGGAATGTTCAATTTAGCTGAATAGTTCTCCACTTTTCTAAAATGTGGAAATGTTTCAAGGTAGGAACAATTTGTTTAAATCAATAGTTTCTAAATATCTCAAAGTATTGGTTCAATTCTAACGGCATGTACTTGACCAAAGATTATTTTTATTAAACTGTAAAGTTACTATATTGAAATACTCCAAAAATAATGTTGATTATTAAAAGAAATGACCTCTTTTTTCTAATAAAAAGTCTGTACTAAGTGCATGAATAGTCAATCAGGAAAAGACTGAAAGACAACACAGCAGTTATGAGAAAATCTTCAACCTTTCCATATGTTATTATATGCAATTAACAAACTTTTCTACTAGCACAGAAATTTTTAAAAAATAAAAACACACATCTTATTTTCCTCTAGATTTTGTTCTTTCTCTTCTTTACACTACTCTCAAGTATAGCTTTCATAATGTTGTTCCAACTTTTATAAAGGTGTCAAGGGGCCTCAGCATATATCACCTCAGAACAGAATTCAGAGTCAAGACAAAATATGATGGCAATAAAGGTGGCATATACTATATGAATTGTACATTATCAGATTACATTAACATGAAAGTGTCTTCCAATACTGGATTCTCCTAGGGGTCTTATACTGTTTGGCTATGCCCATGGGTGGTGGCCCTTTCTGCTGACATAATCTCTCCTCTTTCTTTAAATTACCTCAAAATTCTCATGGTTGACACATTATCTTGAAAAGATTTTATCTAATCCTCTGAAGGAGGCCTCTCCCCATATGCATTCAATTTGAATCAAATATTTGAAAGAAAGACAGATGGACAAGGAACAGGCATTTATTGAATCACTGATTCATTTAAGAGGGTCTGAAATCCATTCTATCTTCAGTGAAGTAGGAATAGGTAATATTCATGGCAACTTTTCTTTTTTTTATTTATTAGCACAGAGATGACAATAAAGAGATAAAAGATTGCCATGTTAGATTCTTCTTGTTGTGGATAAAATACTTTATTCAATAAGCCCACCTAACACACAGCCACCAAAGCCAGCTCTGTCACTAAGCTTTATGATTGAGGAAATTGGAAAATCCAAAAGTATAAACTTATACGGTCTATGAGGAGTACTTACTCTCCTTGCCAGTTGGGGCACCAAGGCCTTCGACACAGTTGTTTGATTTAGAGTGCCCATGCTTAACAATGTTCTGATAGTTCTTTCCTGTTGAACTACATAACTAAGTGTTCTCTTTCTATGGACACGTGTGTGTGCATGTTTGTGTGCACGTGTATATGTTTCTGTGTAGGTATAATACATATCTCATATATATTCATGTGCAACTATTAATACAATAGTAGGAAATGCGGCACTTCTCATCAGTTTCAAGTAACAAAAATAAATTCTAGTGCTGTAACGAGTCTATTTTCATTTGAAACCATAATAATTCCAATCTAGATATACAATCTTATCTTCTGGCTTGCATGTAGGTCATAAAAGTTACTGAAAACAATAGGAAAACATTATTTTGACAGCTGCCATTATGCAATAAATCTTCTTCTATTTTTGCATAGAGGATAACAATTGCCAATCTGAACAAGCAATGAGGAGGAAGTATCAAGACATCAAATCTTCTACAATTCTATGTTTGCTGAAAAATAAAAAATAAAACCCTCTGTGCCAAGACAAAATTATTGGCTGCTTTATCTCTCTTAGAAACTTACCTTAAATTAAGGAGAATATTTAAAATACTCAGTTAGCTCAATTACTTAACTCCAATTTTTATGAAGTGGTCAAAGAAACTATTGAACAAATTAGTCCATATGAAGTGAAGTATCCATCCACCCTCTAAACACACACATGCAATGTATTGAGGATAAAAGGTAAAGAGTGTTTACCGCTTGCTCTGAGGCAGCCATGTTCCCATGAACTTTTCCCACATACGCTTCTGCATAGGAAATTAGGAGACACCCAAAATTTCACCTCATTTAAAATATTTTTTTCACCATGATGTGAAAAATCACCAAGGGTTGATTGGGTTTTTAACCCAACAAACAAATATGTGCCAAGAAAATATATGAGTGTATTCTCAAGTGACCCAGGAAGAAGAGCAATACTAACATAAAGTTATGGCCATAAGAAATGTTATGTCAGGAAAGTGTCAGCAAGCAGATTGTTGGAGTATGCAGGAGGCAGAAAATAGTAACTCTGAAGACTGGGAGTAAAAGTTAAATTCAGCCTCTGAGGCTAAGACCGTAAATGAGGATATGAATATATGAAGAGAGCACGGTTAGTGAAGGAAGGGAGTGTGAAGTAGTGACTTCAAACAACTCAAGTATGAAGATTCTTTTCTAACATGTACATTGTTAGCGAGGGTGTGTGGAAAAGAACATTCATATATGACATTTCTGGATTTACAAATTGATAGAATAATTTTGTAGAGCCATTTGGTAAGATTTACCCAAATTTTAAATATAGAATGCCTATAATCTGGTAGTTTTACTTTTAGGAACCTAGAGTACAAAAATACACAAATAATCAAAGGTATATAACATACACTTTTGCTGTATATTCACTATAAGCTTGTTTAAACTTGTGGAATAATGGAGAAAAACCTGATTGACAATAAATATGGGAATAATTAAAGATGTATTCATACTTGAGAGTACCATATAGCCCTCAAAAATGCTTGTTGGATCTCTGGATTGAGAGACATAGAAGAATATTCAAGCTTATTGATGAGCAAAAATGTTAAGTTGCAGAATAACATGTGTAGTATGATCCAGATATGTAAGTCTATGTTAGAAATGTGCATAAACAAAAAAAACAACCCATACAAAGTTAATACTGTTAACTTAATAGTATTCTATTTTGTTGGAGGTAATTTTTAACAACAAAATTAATACTGGTTGACTGTAAAAACAATCATATTGTGAAGAAAACAATTGATTTTAAGATCAAGATAAGGGAGAATGAGAAATTTGGAGTTTCACCCAATTTCAACTCAAGGAGTTATGAAGAGCAGATACGCCACTCAGCCTAATATCACTTCTTTTGCAGGGCTTACAGATTTAGACATATTTTAAAACCACATAGATAGAGGTTATATTCTGGGAAATGTTATTTTGGTCAGAAAACTTTACAATTATGGAAATAGAAGTGCTTGTTGAAACCATGACTATATCACAAATATACTGACAAACAGTTCAGCAATGATGCAGCTGTGATAGTCAGTATGTGTTTACATCTTACAGTGGAAGGAATCATGATAAATTTCTTGTTGCTTCTCTCAGGGTACTTAAATATTGGACCTATGGAAATGATCGGGAATCTTATTTTATGGGCAAACTCCTTTCCTTCATCTTTAAATTTTTGCAGAATAAAAAGAAAATCAAGAAACTTAAAATAATCAAAAGGTCTCTTGAGGAACTAGTTTTTAAAAAAATCTTGGGGTAAAGAAACCCCCCAAAGCTCCCCCTGAATATAAGTCTAAATAAAATAATAAATGCATATGAAAACTCAAATTTTAGTGCCCTGTGAACATTTCCCCATTAGACCCAGAGCCAGGGCACATTTGAAAGAGCCTGGCAGGCTCTTTGCTCACGCTGGAGTGGCAGGCTGGTTGGGTCAAGAAGAATGAACTGAGCAGAAAAAACTGAAGAGAGAACGCTGCTCTCACTACCCTTGACTCCAGACAGCCTGATGAGTGACCGACTTCCGTGAACAACAATTGTCTGCATGCACCTCAGTTATTCCCATGGAGTTTCTGTAGTTTGTGTAGATTATTTTCCTATCTTTTCATTAATGCTTCAGATGCAGTCCAGCCAATAACTCATTTCTTAAGCCTTCTTAGACACTGCTGAAACAAGTGCTCCTCTTCATGATTAATGGCAGAAGTCCAAGTATGCTTGCAGTATGCTCTCCCCCTTCACTGTTTTTATCTATCACTATCATTCTTTCCTTTCTCTCCCTCTCCCTCTCCACCGTGCTGTTCTTGATTCTTTCAAGCTTCCTTAACTCGGCTTACACACAAGTATGAGAATTTGCATGTGCCAAAAGCTGACTCTATCAATATATTTGTTGATGAGAATTTAAGGAGGAAAAAGGTAAGAACTCCACAGGGGTAGTGCTAATTGATTTTCTTTATAAACACATAAGCAATTATACAAGTGACCATCTGCTTTGTCTGCATGAAGTTAATGAATACACAAAAGGAATTAAATTTAGAGCTTACTTAAATCTTAAATCCAACTGCCTAGATAGTTGCTTAGATGTGTCATAAGACAAAAGGAAAAGTGCTCTCGTCTGCAGGATAAAGATCCACAAAAATAAATAGGATCTCTTGTTTCCTTCACTGAGACACAGTGAAAATAAAGTTTTGTTGGTTACAATGTCTGAAAGTACAGACATCAGAAACTAATATCTAACATTATTTTCAAATAGGATTCTGATATTTATTTAGTGAAATTGGGCCTATGAAATATAGAAAATAGTTAAAAGCAACATCACTGGGGCAATTAGCAATTTTCCTTCAAAAATTTGTTCTTTTTGTTTGGCTCAGAATTCTAGAAGCACACATAACTATTTCTTGCAGATAATCATTAGCAATAAAGGAGCACAGCAGAGATTAATTCAAAGAATCACCTCTATATGATACTACTCCTAGACTCCAGTGTTAAAAAGCAGAACTTTTTTTACAATTTTTATTTCCTTGGATAAATGAAGATTATATATATAAAATGGAAACCAAAGATCTGCAGGCACAACACTTATTCCACCCATTCAAGCTGGAACATTCAATGTGTACAACTGCAGATCTGCGTGACAAGATCCTTTGATGTGTGAAAATATATCTGTATTAATGCATAGAAAACTCATAAATTTTAGAAGTAATATCTCTGAAATTGTTATGAAAAACCCAATGGTCATTCATTAATTCCGCAGATAATTACTGACTTGTCTCTGGTACACAGTCTGTAACAGTTGCTGGATACGTTGCATTGACCAAGGGGGTCCACTCTCACAACACATTTTTTGGGGAATAAATCAGGATTTGTAAGTGCAACTACAAATGCTGCAAAGTGTCCTAAATGACAAGAGATAAGAACAAATATAACTGGGTGCTCTGTTGGACAGCCAGGGCACCAGGGAAGGGCCACCCAAGGAAACTACATTTGAACTGATAATTGAAGGATGGCCAAGCATTCAGAGAAGAAACACTGGATCCTGGTTTAGGCTGCTGGTTGAGACATTAGATATTCTCGATTCTATTGTATTTCAGCTCTTTTTTAATAAAGGTAAATATATCTTTTAACATAGGAGAAAATATTGAAATTCAAGTCATTATGAAATGAGAAATAAGGAAAAGACATATTGCTGGATGCCAATTTAAAATCCATTTAAACACAGGGCTGTCCTGGTGGTGTAGTGGTTAAGTTCACGTGCTCTACCTGGGTGGCCTCGGGTTCACCGGTTTGGATCCCAGGTGCAGACCTCTGCACCGCTTGTGAGGCTATCCTGTGGCAGGCGTCCCACATATAAAAGAGAGGAAGATGGACACAGATGCTAATCTTCCTCAAAAAAAAAAATATCCACTTCAACACAAATGTTTAAATTAATTTGTCCTTTACCCCAAATAAAATATAAAGCAAAATAAAAAATAAAACAATAGGTGTTGATAGAATGGATGGAGTACTAGATTCAAATATGCAGAGGAAACCCAGAGTATTGAGAATTTAAGATTCTCCCCCAGATTGTCCCATCCCACCTCTAGTGTTATTTCTTAAAAGTTTCCTAAATGTGCTTTAAACTCTAGGCAAACTCTTTTACATTCTATCTCTGAATACTTCAGACTCTTTCATCTTTATGTGTGCTATGGCCTTCCCTCTGCCAATGCCTTTTTTACTCCACAAGGCCCATCTCCTCAGTGACTTTTCCTTATACTCCAATCAGATGATTATAATTCTTTAGGGATACATTTGTGATGACACATAGTCAAATTCTGGCTTATATTATATTGTTTGATATATGTAATCGTCAGTTTCCCCCACCTGACTGGAAGCTCTTAAAGCAAGTGTACTTTCTCTTCTTCATCCTTCTATGCAACACAAACTCTGCATTTTCTTTAATATTTGGAATAAAAGAGGACTGAATTGAATTAGTATGCAGCCTGTAAAACAGCCCTTCGGTCTAACTCAAATTTGAGATTTTGTGGACAATTTTTCTCTCTGAAACCACTCACAAAAAAGTTGTATGATTTTTTTTTTAAGCTCAGCTCTTCTTAAAATTTTGAGTATTTTACATAATCTTGTTTAGGAAATACCATGTTTCACACCAGTGACTTTTACAAGTAACTCAAATCTTGTCTCTAGAGCTAGGGAGCCATAGAGAAAATTTCATTGTATGGGGAAAAAACATCATTCGTTCCATCTTTCCCTCACCAAATAGACACTATGCCACTCGTGTGCATCAGTAATCATCCTAAGTGCTAGGGAAATAACAGCAAAGAAGACAGAAGAGTTTCCATTATGGAGCTTAGAGTCCATAGGCAAAGAGAGGTGTAATAGACATATTTACAAATAGTCATAAGTACTATGAAGTAAATAAATAGGGTGCTGATATACAGAATAGCAGGCAGGGAGTACTTTGGATAGAAGGTTAAAAAACATCCCTCTAGGGAAGAAAATTTAAACTGAGACCTGGAAAATTTTGTGATATGAGGATAGCAAGAGATTCTAATGGCAGATAGAAGAGCGCATCATACTGTTTACAAACTTCAGAGGACTATTTGTGGAGAAAAGATAATACTAAGGAAAAATAAAAATCTGTCATAGGAAAAAATAAAAGAATTAGCAGAAGGTATAGGAGCTCCTGGAGTTATAAGTGAAGCTTCATTACTTAATTAATCTATATAGATATTTAAGCCTTGTATATAACCCTGCTGAATACATTATTTTTCAAGCTCCTTCACCTTATATGAGATTGTTTCATGTCTCAGGGGCCTTTGAGAACTTCCCATTTTTGTACTATTGCGTCAGAGCCTAAGAACAATCGTTTCCTTTCTCCACCTTTGGACTCTGATAACACATTGCTCACATCATTATCCAAAATGTCCGTGAAGCACTGAATCTGCCCAGCTCACATTTTATCACTCACCCATGGTTTGCTGAAAAACGATGGCTCCTAATATTGCAAGACTTTGCTAAAAGCTTTTATTTGAGTGACTCATATGGTAGAACACTTCTTACTTTTTAGAAGTGTTTACAATAAAATAAAATAGATTTTTGTGACCTTTATCCTACAAGAAAATGCCATTTGGACTTTCTGTTGTTGCAAATGTTACGGAAATCAACTCTCTTTCCTCTGTCTCCTGCAACAGGACTGAAAGAGGACATGGTAGGCAGAGGTTTGAATGGCAAAATAAAACGTCTCTAGACACTAAAGATACTGCAGAAAATAATTCTGCCCTAATTACACAGTGAGTCACACCCATCATACTAATTTGTAAAATCTTTTATCATTAAAATTTGGAAAGAGTATGGATGATAAAATATGAATGGGTATAAGTCTCTTAGGAAAGGTTAGGCAGCCTCTGGAGATGGCTGACAGTAATACAAAGACATTTAAGGTTTATTCTAGATAGGGAAGTGGTTTAGTAGAAAACAAATGCAAACATAAACATAAAGAAAACCAACAGACAAACAAAAATACTGCTCAAAGGTCCTCTCTATATTTACCAGGAAATACTGATGAAATAAACTTCAGGAATTGCTATAATCCATATTCTTTTCCTTGCTAAGATTTTACGGCCTTTTCAGTAGGTAAAATGTATGAGATGATTATAATAAGGAGTTTAATTTTATAAAAATTATTATGAGGGAAATTTAGATCTCTTTCATATTTCCTTCCTTTCTCCCAACACACCTTTCTTCCCCACCAATGATAATTTTAGCCCTAGCAATCTACTTTATATTTAATATCCTTTTATTGCCAATAAATATTTTTGTTTATACTATTTTACCTTTTCATCTAAATTATCTGTTAAATGTATTCTCAATGGGAAAACAGACAACTCAGCATTTTCATATCCTTCACAAAGAAAGAAAATTGCATGTTTTACTTTTTTATGGTTTCTTATTGCTTTTTAAATTCTGTCGTCTAATGGGACTAATGTTCATGGTTTAGAAGTATATTTACCATAAATAGCTTTAGCGGTTATCAAACATCGCCGCTTCATTTTGGCGTTTAACCAACCTCAACCACTATTTATTGCCTCATATACTTCTCTACTGTGAACATTACACCTTAATTACCCCAATCCCTATTTCTAGGCCTGATTTAGAAGCCTGAATGGGAATAACCATTTCTTGTTTCACTTATGTAAGTAGGCAGTGCCTGTGCCCAAGCAATCAGAGATCAGGGCCATGAAATCAGTAGAGTGTGTTTCAGTGACCTGAAAAGTCCAAGTTCTGCAGCAATGGAAATGCAAATTCTCTTATGTGCAAGAAAAGGGAGAGTGGAGAAGGGAATAGACTATCTAATATTTCTTCCAAATGCTCACATCCATACTGAAGTCTAGTGACATTGAATGCTGCTGAGGAAATGGGAAACAGTGCTAATTTCAAAATTGTTGATTAATTTTAAGTAAATAAACACAACTGGGATCTTGTGCTTTGCCCCTAGTACTCTCCCACTCTGCTTTTTCCAATCCTTTTTTTATAAAAATAATACTTTACAAGAGTATAATACTTTCCAGGTTGTAGGACATTATCTCATAAATAGATAAAATTAAAAGTGGATCATGAAGTTACAAAGTGGATTAAATTTATGTCTCTCACCTTAAAACCCTTTGCTTGAATTTTTGTTTTCTTGATCTTTTAAGATTCAGCTCAAATAAGTCCTTTTCTGAGAATCTTTACCAACTGACTACTACAGAACCGAAGACGCCTTCCACGAACATCCTTGTGTTTATTCAACTTTCTACAGTGAGTGTAAGTTACTTATACTTGAACCCTTAATACAGGGCAAGGTATACATTTTCACCAATTTATATTCAAAGCTGACATTCAATTCATGTTTGCTGAATGAAAGGATGTTTGCCAAACTGACCAATAAGACAACTCAGGTTGGTTAAATTGCAGAAATGGGGATTAAAATGTGCTTTTGCTTTTACATTGCACTACTATATCCCTTTTTAATTTAAGTATAGAAAAGATGCTTCCATTACTTTGTTAAGATGTTTAAAAAAATCTTTAGAACTACTTTCCCTACCCACAGCAACCCCAGTTGGTCAGCTGTCCTGCCTCACAGATGAAGATAAGCTTTACTAATAATATGTATTACTGGGGCTGCCCCACGGCCAAGTGGTTCAAGTTATGCGTGCTCTAGTTCGGCAGCCCAGATTTGCAGGTTTGGAGCCCGGTGCAGACCTACTTCACTCGTCAGCCATGCTGTAGAGGCATCCCACATACAAAATACAGGAATAAAGAATATTGGCATGGATGTTAGGGCTAATCTTCCGCAAGCAAAAAAAAAAAAAAAAAAGAGGAAGATTTGCAGTGGATGTTAGCTCAGGGCAAATCTTCCTCACCAAAAAATAATAAAAATAATATGTGCTACTAGGATTTGATCTTAAAGTGGTATTTACTATAATAAAACTTCCTCTTTGGGTGTCTGGGCTGACTGCCTCTGTACTAATCCCACATGCAGCACGTCACCTACCTTGTTCTTGACTCCATCTTCATCCATTCCATTGAGCGGTTAGCCTGCTGTTCTTTCTCTGTTGAGAAATGCCTTAAACATTTACTGCTGTTTCTCTCCAATGCCTAGCATAATGCTTTGCATATAATTGGGGCTTAGTCTATTTTTATTTAGACGATAAAACTCTCACAACTTCAAATGTCTCTCCTCTGCCACATCCTCTTTTACACTGATCGGTTTTACAGTATAGCACAACGATCAGGAATACAGGAACTCTGTCCATCTTTAAATCTCACTCCCTCATTATTTTCTAAGTGTAACTTAGGGAAACTTACTTCACCTTTCTGTACCATACTTTCTTTATGTGCTAAAAATAGGAAGAATAGCAAGGAATGATTATATGGGTTGCCACAAGCATTATCTACATGTAAAATGTGGGTTTATCAGCTATTTGTTGTTGGGTAGACTGCCTCACTTCTCTGAATGACAATGTACATGTCTTTGAAAGAGGGTTATCCGTACTAGGATTCATAGAGACATAAAGTAGATTAATGGTCACCTAGGATTGGGGTGGGAATGGGGAGTGACTGTAATTGGGCACAAGGTTCCTTCTTGGGATGATGGAAATGTTCTAAAATTATACATATTGTAGAAAATTAAATATAAAATTATATATTGTGGTGATAGTTACACCACTCTGTAGATATCCTAAAAGTCATTAAACTGTGCTCTGAAAATGGGTGAATTTTATAGTGTGGAAATTATACTTCAATAAGTCTGTTTATTGAAATAATAATACCAGGATCCAAATCAAGTCTGTCTGAGCTCAAAGTTAATATTGGTTATTCCATCCTTACCACCTCACCATACACACAGGAGTAGCTTATGTTTAAGTGATCATGCTGAACGATAAAGAGCTGCTGTCTAGGGAGGCATTTCATATAGATGACATGGAGGGAATCTGTGGAGTTACCATCCTTATCAAATCATGCAAAGGAAACATTTTAGTGGCTTGTTTTTGCGAGAGTAGACAATAATAAAAAAATTGTTAGTCATAATTTGATTTAACAGTTGTCTCTGCCTATGGATAAAGAGAAGCAATGATTAAATTATACATCGACTGGAAATACATTTTCCTTTCCTTGCCAAGAAATAGCTGCTCCTTCCTTCCTTCTTCCTGTTTTCTTTCCTTCATCCTTCCTTCCATATGGCTGCTTTGTTTTTATTTCTCAGTTAGAGATGCTGACTACAGGTATTAGAGATCACTTCTCTCCATAATTCACGGACAATATTTTAGAAGGAACATATCCCTTACGAGCTAAGGGGAAAGACCTTTGAAATAAAAGTATGGGATCATTTTACCTTTTTCTTGAAATCATCAAAATATTTCTCTATGTGTTAAGTATATAGTTAAATGAAATCTTATTTACAAAGTGTTAAATGTCTCACCCACACTTATAAAAAAGTATTCCCTTTTTATCTCATGCTTTTGACAACATTTTACCTTTTCCTAGAGAAGTTAAAGAAAAAGGTAATTTAAACAGCAGACGAAAACCTCAGGAGGTCTTGCCAGAATAAAATTTCAGAATGCATTTAAAATCCTTCTAACTTTTTTTACTCAATATTTAAATTAAAATTCCTGAAAAAGTCATTTTATACAAAGAGATGAAGGAGAGAGAAATGGTGGTTTGGGCTGCATATGTTTGAGAGGAATAGTGTTTCTTCCCTCTTTGTGATAGGAGATTCCATTCCATATTGTAAGTTGTGGCTCACACTGCCAGATCTGGGAGTTTTTAAGCCTGCATGCTTCTGTGAGTTTCTGGGTGTCAGAGGGGCTCCATCAGGACTGTGTTGCCTGTGAAAAGGTTAAATGCAAGAACCTCAAAGGCTTTCAAAGAGTAGACTGCAGAAAATCTGTTGTCAAGGAGTATTATATCTCCCAGCTCCGCAGAGTTCATCTCAGCTGATCCTCCCTCTTACTTTGAAAGTTAGAAAATCCATAAGAGGTGGATGGGTATGCCAAAGATTTTAAAACCTGGTATAGGTTGGGTGTATTTTTGGATTATTCTGGCTTATTTTTCACTGTTAACAAAAGAAAAACAGTAACATTGCCATCTTACATCTCCTGGAGGGTAGTAATATAGCTTCGTCTAGACAATGGGCTGCAGTGAACATTAGCCTTTGGGAAATTTGTATTTGTGTATTTCTTCCATGAAGAAGTCTCTACATTTTAAGAGAAGACATATTTAGAGATAATCCTTGTTCCACTGGCAGGCATCAGTTGCACAATAACATGTACAACACTTCCCAATGTGTAAAATCAGTTTAAAATAAGGTAACTGGATTAATAGAAGATTAATGTCAATAAATATTTATTAAGCACCTACTCAGATGAGCACTTTGAGAAATATGACATAAAAGAATGACAGAGTTTAGCCGTAATGAAACGACCATTAGAGTTCCTAGATGAATAGAGAGGCACTGCCATAGAGAGAGCTTTCAAGGGAACAGGAGTGAAGTTAGAATTTGAGATATAAAAGGACTCAGATAAATGAAAGGAGAACTATATCAAAGCAGAGTAGCAGCATGACACACATATGGAAAGAAATGAGATTTAATCTGGCAGGGATCACTATTAATTTCTCTTACAGACTCAATGTATGTTTTCCAAGAAATACTTTATTTTTTGGATATTAATTTGAAAAAAAAATAGTTGAAGAAGAGGTCAGAACGAGTAGCACAGCAATGCTCAGAGTGCTTGTGTGGGTAAATGTATATCAAAAACATCTGGAGAACTTGTAATAACAATTAATATTTTCATTTAAGTTTGGGGTTGAAGGAAAATCAACAGGTGAGGAGTTGAGCAAAACTTATTGGTTTTCATTCTTACCCTGGAAATGTGGACACTCACTGTGAGACCCTTCAAATCTCATCCTGAATTCACTGCTGTTACAAAGTGTTTATTTGAACTGCCCTAAAAAATTCTTTCCAGGGAATATGATAAAGTATTATGCCGCTAATAAAGCATATACTCCATTTAATGTTCATCAAAGACTATAACACAAGGTATTGTTCAGCAATCAGGGGAAAGAACATGGACAAGCCTACAGGTTTAAAACATCGGTGAAATATTAGTAAAATTCATTGGGAAACATTCCACTTACGCAAAACATTTTAGGGTTCCCTCTGTGATATACTTTGCAACAACATAATTAAGTTAAATGACTATTATATTAGGATAGGCATCAAAAATTAATTGATTCAAAAGTACAGCACTGATGATACATTTTCTTCAGTATTTACTCAAACTTTGAGAGCCAAGGATAATGAGTCATGAATTTAATGGTAAGCAGAGTTCAGATAAATAAAATAAATTTGTGGAGGACACTTATATTGGGAATTCTGGAATTACTACCTACTTTGACTTTTACCTCAGTGGATGCCTCTTGCACAGTGACTGTCAGTGAGGAATCCTTGATGAGGGGGCTGCCTCTACTGCCTAGGAGTTGGTTATTAGAGATTAGTTAAGAATCTGCTGGCACAATTCTCACAAATCATTTCTACTCCGGAAGCTCTCTCTTCACATGTAGACTTTTAACAAGTTCCATTACACACCAGTTACGACCTTGGGCAAACTTCAATGGCCTCAGAGAACTGGGAGGGCAAAGTGATTGCTATTGTTTTTGTGTCTCTAGGTGCCCTCTCTATCCTCAGAAAAAACAAAAGGACTATGGAGAAGATGATCTAGAAATCATGCTTGCTGCTGCTCCCATGCTGTCACCTCTCTGACCTCTAAAAGTTGCAGCATGAAGAAGCAGTGAGTTATTGGAGGCAGAAGCACGACCAAGAAAATAAATCTGCAAGGTCTTTGCTGACCACTGCCTATTCGCATCCACCATGAAGCCTGCCAATCATAAAAATATTTCATGATCCAATCCCATTCATTTCTAAAAAGATGATGAATGGGCTTACTTCAACCATAAGATGAAAGCTGAGGAAAAATTTTGATGTTGATGTCTACTAGATGGAGCAGAAATAATTAATGTTACTTCATGGCAGCATGATTTATCAGGGATGACACAGTACTTGGGCCCCTGTGAACTAAGTGATGACAATAACTATATTGAAATTTTGGGAACTAAATTTGAAGCATCCTGAGGAATGTATAGAATAAAACATTGACTTATAATAATCAGATAATCAGGGGCTCTAATGAGAGTAAGGCATCACTTATGAATATTAGTTCTATGCTTTGATAATCTTTATAATGTTAGGAAAAGCAAATACAATTTTAACATATCATATACCCAGATAGTTTCAATATCAGACTTTTGTTTCTTACACAATTATGGGAAATGCTCAGTATTTTCAATTACATTTTGTTGATCTTTTTTGGGACCCAAAAGCATTATTTTCAATAAATATAAGAAATTATTAGCTCTATCTAATAGAAATATCACCCCAAAAGGAAGCTGGGTTTGAAAAAAATAACAGTAACACCAAATAATCCTCTCAAAAATTCCACTTATTTACTGTTTATATGTATATGTGTCATGTGTTATTATTGTCTTCATTTCCCAGATGATTACAGATCAGGAAATTGAATATAAAGTTCATTTTCCCCATTTCTCAGTATAAAATTTGTTTAAAGTAATTAATTGCCATGAATTTGCAATGGATAAAACCATACTCTTCACTTTAATTGTCTTTTAGACAGATGGAAGTGGTCTGAAAGCCAATAAAGCTGTAAGGCAGGCACTATCAAAAAAATTGAATAAGAGCTCTCACATTGAAGACGCTCTTAGAAAGTTAAATTCTTAACATTGAGGGTATTAATCAGTGACATTGAAAATGATGTGCACAATTAGATCAAGCCTTGACTTTCTAGTTTGGTTGTTTTTAAGAAATAAAAAAAAGTTCTCTATAATCAGAAACAAGTCTTCCTCTACCTGCTCTTACCAGTGACTGTACCAGAGACTTCTAAGATGAATAGACCTTTCCCAATTCCACAAATAATTGTGAACTAAGCTAAGCTAGAACGTGCAACAAAAATGTATTCCCCTACTTTGATTAAAATGCTTGCTAATAAATATTCAAAATTCAAAACCTGGCCTTGTAGGAAACCAGCACTCCTAGATAACATGAAATAAACAATATTTCAATCCTCGAAAATTAGAGAAAGACTGCTAAAATTTCAAGGATTTCTGTTAATCATAATATCCATGCAGGAATCATTATAGAAAAGCATATGGGCTTTGGAATAAAACACAAGAGGCAGTCTTGAATCCTGTCTCCATCTATAGGTATTTCATGCAATCAATACACATACATATCTATTTCCTGTAAGTTCCTTATGCCAAAAGTGTATGATTAAGATTTATATCCAGGATGATGAATCTTAGGCACTCCAAAATTTTTGATTATCATTAAATAATATATTCTAGCATATTTTAGAAAGATGTTGCAAGAATGCTTTAAATAAAAATGCTTTCTTTCTAAGTCTCAGTGTATCCAAATTATCAGAACCCCAAATTTGAAAAATTTAGTTAATTGGAATTTTTTTGTAGTGTAGAACACCTTGTAATATTTAGTATTATTTTTTACATTTCACATAGTCCTACTAGTGGTCCAGCTATCTGTGACCTTTTTTCAAGATCTTAGTGATATTAGACAAAGATTAATATTGCCACTCTCCTGGTTATTGCCCATACACCAAAATGGCCTTTATCAGAGTGAGCAAAACTAAGTATGGTGCTCTGTCTTCACTTTCTCTGACTAGCAACACTGGGATTTCATTCATGTGTGAAGTATTTTTAAATCTAATTATTCTTACAACCAGTTAGGAGAAAGGGTCATTATTCTAGCTCATTAGCTGTTTAATTGGAAAGCATAACAGTGAATTGTGTTTTGACTCTCTAATTCCAATATTCAGCACTGTCGGGACAGGAGAATTGTGTAACATCATGACTCCAAGAACTGAACAACATGTACACTTCTTTCTATCCTTCCTTGACTGATACAGCATCCTAGAACTATTCCTTGCAACATTTGACCTCTATAGTTGAGACTCAACGTTACAAATTACATGTCTTATTTTCTTATCATATGCAAAGAAAATGTGTGCCATATGTATGCATACACAGGCACATGTACCAACAGACTATTTGTATCACCCTTTTTGTCTTCAGATCAAGTAATGACATGGGCTGACTGATGAAATAAAAAAAGTGTTTATTCAAAAGTATTTATATGAAGAAAAGAAGGTTGACATTGGGGCAGTATTACCTTATTTTCCAGTTTTTGCAATCTTCATATATACATATATATCGTCATGTACCTAAAGAGAAACTTCAACCAGTGACAGGAGCAATAGCAGAGTTTTGGGCTGTGTCTTATTATAGAGAAGAGTGAAAAACAAAGCCAAACGAAGATAATTAATGTATATCACAGCACCGGTAGAAAGGACAATCCTGAAAGATTTAAACAATAAAGTATTTGTTGAGGACTGTATGTCAGTGATAGAGGTTCACTACAAATCTGACTGTCATCATCCATTGATGTCTTTAAGTGAGCCATTATATAATGCACTGTACTTGGTTCCTATCACTGCTGTATCAAATTACCACAAACTCAGTGGCTCAAAACACAAACTTATTATCTTACAGTTCTGTAGATTACAAATCTGACATGGATCTTACTAAACTAAGATCAATATATCAACAGGGGATATTTCTTTTCTGAGGTTCTGGGGGACAATATATTTCTTTGGTTTTTCTAGCTTTTGGAGGTTGCTCACTTTTCTTTGCTCATGGCCCCCTTCCTCCACCTCGAAAGGCAAAAATGGCCAGTTAACTCCTTCTCACATAGCCTCATGTTGACCTCTTCCATAGTCACATTTCCCTCTGACTCTCTTTTTCTACCTCCATCTTCCACTTTTCAAAACATATATAATTACATTAAGCCAACCCTGATAATCCAGGAAATTTCTCTTTTTTAGGGTCAGCAGATTAGCAGCCATAATTCCATCTTCCACTTTAATTCCCCTTTGCTATGTAATATAACACACTCACAGGTTACAGGGATGTGTATGCAGACAATTTTGGGGAGAGGGGAATTATTCTGCCTGCCCTTTGGCCATCAAAGATTCACATTCATCCCAAATGCAAAATACACTCATCCATCCAAAGTCACTCAAATTTTCAACCCATTACAGCATTAACTCAAAGTCCAAAATCTTACGTAAATCTCATTACCTCAAAAGTCCCACCAAAATTATCCGAATTAGGTATAGGTGAGATGGGGTATGATTCATCCTAGGGCAAAATTTCTCTCTGTCTGTGAGTCTATGAAACCCCAAAAGCAAGTCATTTTCTTCCAACTATAATGGTAGTACAGACATAGGATAAAACTTATAGATATTCTGGTTTGAAAAGGATGAAAGTGGAAGGAAAAACGTCCCTAGTCCAAAGCAATTTCAAAATCCATTCAGGCAATCTCTATTTGCTTTTAAGGTTTAAGAATAATCTTCTGTTGCTTGTAGCTCCACCCTCTGGTCTCCACCTTCAGAGCCATCCTTTATTTTCAGGAAAGGTAGAACATGTTTGCAGCTGACTAGTTTTATCTGCCTGTTTCCTACCTGTGGCTTTTTGGTGGTGCAACACACTTCTTTCATTTTGTACTCTCTCTCTCTTTCCAATCCAAGCTGGCAGTTTTTCTGCTGACATAAAATTCTCAAGAACCTTGTGGGTCTCCCATGTATGTCACGAGAATCAATTTACAGTTATGCATCACTTAGTGATGGGAATATGTTCTGAGAAATGCATCCTTAGGAAATTTTTTCATTGTGAAAACATCATGGAGTATACTTGCACAAAACTAGATGGTATAGCCTACCACACACTTAGGTATATGGTACTCATCTTATGGGATCATCATATATGCAGTCCATCATTGATCAAAATGTCTGTTATGTGGTGCATGACCGTATTAAACAAGAGACCACTCCATACATTTTTTCTCTCGATAATCCCATTTCTATTTTTGGCTTCTCTTGAAAGGGCTAAGGGGATCTATGAATCAAATACTTAATCTCTTCAAGGAGGCTTCAGACTGAACATTCTGACCTTTTGATTTTTCCGATTCATTAGCAAAAGGTTGTCCAGACACACCGGAGGCTTTTTCTCTAGATCATGGTTTCCTTCCAGTGAATTTCTTAACTTTTGCAGCCTTTGCCATTTGAGTTGCCTAAGGATTAGCACAATTATGAAGTATTAGCTTTTTTGTTTTGTTTGCTTAATAGTTCTTTGCTTAGTTTATCTTTCTCCTCTCACATTTTACTATGAGCAGCAAGGAGGAAATCAGACCACACATTCAACAATTTCCTTGGAAATCTCATCTAAATATCCAAGTTTCTCACTTACAAATTCTGTTTTCCACATCACCATAGACCATAATTCTGCTAAGTCTCTACCATTGTATAGCAAGGATATCCTTTCTTCCAGTTTCCAAAAACATGTATTTCATTTCCTTCTCTTCCTTCACAAACAGTGCCTTTCACATCTATATTTCTCCTAACAGTCCACTTAGTATGATTTAGGAATTCTCTAAGGTGATATATGCTTTTTCTACTGTGCTCTTCACTTCCTTCTGAGTCCTCACTAGTAGAGTCGTTAACATCTATATTTCTACTAACTATCTTCTAAAGACAAACCAGCCTTTTTTTCATGCTCCTCAAAATTTTCCCAGCCACTTCCCTTAGCCCAGTTCCAAAATCACTTCTACATTTTTATATATTTGTTACAGTAATATACCACTTCCAGGTACTAAACTCTGTGTTAGATTCCTATTGCTTCTGTAACAGATTAGCACAAACCAGTGGCTTAGAAATTTATTACTTACAAATTTAAATTTGTAAATCATAAATTTTTTATTTTACAGTTTACAAGGTCAGAAGTCTGGCATGGGTCTCACTTGACAAAGGTCAAGGTGTTGTCAGTGTTTTGCTCCTTTCTGGAATCTCAAGGGAAAAAGTCAATTTCCTTACTTCTTCCCGCTTTTAGAAGCTACCCACATGTCTTGGCTCCTGGACCCCTTCCATATCCAAAGTTAGCAATGATGGGTTGAGTCTTTCTCACATCTCATCATCCAAACTCTGCTTCTGTCCTCACCTCTGACTCTTCTTCTGTCTCCCTTTTCCACTTTTAAGGGCCTTTGTGATTACATTGATCCCATCCAGATAATCCAGAATAATCTCCCTATTTTAAAGTGTTTAGCTTAATCACATCTGCAAAGTCCTTTTTGTCAGGTGAAAATGCAATTCACATTTTTCTGGGTCTAGGACATGGATATCTTTGCGTGAGCCCTTTATTCCATCTACCACAAGCATAGACAGAAAAAGTTTTCATAAATAATGTGATGTATTGAATGTTATACAGGTTGGGGTTTATTCAAAAGCTAGATTATCCTAAAACAGTAATTTTTCTACTTTACGCACTTTTGTCCAGTTTGAGAATAGCATGGTCTTTGAAAACAGAGTAAAACATAGACTAAAAAAAATGCTATATGCTTTAATTCAGATTTCAAAAAGTAAAGTGGAAATCATACCCTATTCACTGTCCCTCATACCACAAAGGCACCAGGGGGCTGTAAACCGTAGCTTTTCCTTGTTGAAATCTAAATATTATTTTTACTTTCTCTTTGTTAGCCTGTGTTAACTTTATTAACACTGAAATCATCAGTTCTGGAAGTGAAAAAACAGTGCATCTTTGATTTATCACTTTTTTCCACTCGTATGATACTGGCACCTGAAACACTTCACCGGTGAGAATCTTCAGACTATAGCATGTCTTATAAGTATATAAGACTGAAAAGGTTGCTGTGCCTACTTAAAACTTAGATCTAGTAGAGACCAGTTTAATAATGTGTTATTCTCCTACGAGCTTTAAAAACAAAAAATATTTAAACTACTAAAATAATTGTACATTTTGCTATTTATTGTCACAATCTTTGCACATAATCTGGTACCTCCTGTAGAGAAGAGGAAGGACATGAAATCAGGGGAAATGGAAACATTCTGCTTATTAGGAACCCAGAAGCTGGCTCCTCAAAGACCGTGTTTAGGATAATGGTTTCCACTCTTGCCTGATCATTAGCCTCTCATGGGAAGATTTATTAAAAATTCAGTTTTCAGTCCTTTCTCTAGAATTAAAGAAAGGGAATCTCAAAAGCTTAGTCCTTGTGTAAGTATTACTTTATGAAAACCAGTATAACCCAAGTTTTTATTTTATTATAGTATTCACTTCGAAATTGGGGCAACGCTCACTTGTATTATAGATACCATATATGCTTTTACAGTTACTTCATTTTCTTGTCTGAATTTTGTGCCTATTAATAGAATAAAAAGAATTTGGTGTTCCATTAGTGGTCAATATTTTTGCCAGCATAAAGTAACAAATAGGGGAGTTCTTGAGTCTGGAATAGAACTTGAAAGAGATGGTTCTATAAACTTTAAAGAAGATCCTTTTTATAGGCCAGGATTCCTTCAATTCCCATGAGATTATGTTAGTGATAACCTATGTGTGGGGTTGGCTGGTCATCTATATATTTGCCATTATTGGAGTGTCCATTTCTTTGTCATAGAGGTACAATTTTTTTCACAACTTTCCTTGATTTTTTCCTCTCCTTTGCATCAGTTAAGAGGTTTCCCATATGATGTTATATGCAAGGTCCTGGAGAACAAGGACCACACCCCACTTCTCCCTCTTATAACATACCCCAGGACAGAGTTGTGCCCATTGCTGTATTAGGCCCTCAAAAGTACTGAAAAGCATTTAATGATGTCATCTCATTCTGGAAGCCTAACCTTATGTCCATTTTCCAAAATGAGTAAGTGGTCTATTAACGGTTATATCTTTCTCTGATTATAATTTATTTAAATTGTTTATATTTCTTTCTCTGTCATCAAAACTATAGGTTTTATACATGGAAATTCTAATTCGTCCTTGCAACTACAATAGCTGAATAATAGAATGTTACTGAAGAAATATTTGTTGAATGAGTATGCAAATGAGAAAATGGTACCACACCTCTCTGTCTCTCTGTCTCCCTCTCTCTCTCCCCCTTGCGTTTTTTGCCATTAAGCCAAAATCACAAGACTGTGTCTGATGTGTATCACTTTTGTGAAATTTGTTTATTTGCATGTGTCTACATGTGTGTGTTCATACTTGTGTGAGTGTGCTTAATCTATCATATGGCTACCAGTTACAGCTCTAAATGATCTTGCCAAGATTACGTCGTAGTTTCAAAGAGGTACTTTTACCACTATAAATTCTCCTATGATAGAATTCAAGTTACAGTGCAGCCCTCCTGATTTGAGTTTAGAACTAGCATTTTCATTAAAAAAGCATTGATGAAGATCACATTAATACTCTGGGGAAGATAGTTCTTCTGCCTTCAATATGAAGAACTGGGAGTGATGACTTCAGAATTGGTTTGTCTAATGAGATTCAATAACTACTCCACCTCCCTGACCCCCGCACCCTGAATCTTATTAACTGTTGCCATCTCTTTATTCTGACAATCACTCACTTATTTCATGACTTACTTAAGCATTGATTTTGGCCTGTCTCTGCAAATTTGATTCTGTAAATTCATGTTCATAAATGTTAATGTAAGTCACCATTAAGAAAAAAAACAACAAATCATTTTTCATAAGCACACTATAAATCTCTTCCAATCTGTACATGTGAAAAGCATCAGCATGTAAAGTTTTATCTTTAAAAATGGACAAGGTTACAAAAGAATGAGAAGCCTTTCAGGGGTAAAGAGTTCTATATGATAGAATATTTGCTGGTAGCTAAATTTATATATTTAGAAAGATTAGTGTTTTTGCAATCATGTCTTTCTTTTTGCTAATCAATATGTTTGTTTTACGGTGCTTTATAAAACAATTTGTGCAGTAATTAAACGTATAACAGGGATTTTTATGACTGTTTGCCGAACACAAATGTAGTTTAGCTTAGTAGTTTGGAGTTATTAAGTGAGCCATCATAATTTAATGTTTTAAGTAAAACAAATTATAGACCTCTTCTTAGCTTTGCACGAGGTTTATATCACAACAGAATTTATGTGCTTCAAATGTAACAGATTCCACATGTCCAACAACCAATTTGCAAACACATCAATAAAACTCTTCTTTTTCATTTCGGTTTGTGTTTTAAGGCAAACAGTCCACAGCAAGTAAAAATAAAGGGCAAAATTGATTTTCTTGTAAGAGAGAATGGAAAGGGAGGAACTAATATTTATTGAGCCCCTACTGCATGGCAGCCTCTGTGCTTGATATCTTACGTCCCCTCATTGAAGTCACACCAGAACCCACAAAGAGGCAGTTTATCAACGTTTTATAGATAATGAAACTGAGGCTTACTGAGGAGGTTAAATAACTTGTTCTGAGCTTACTTGTCTTTGTCAAATAAATGGCAGAATTGAGTTCTAACACAAATCCTTTATTCCCCCCCTCCAAACTGCTTCTCAAATTTTCTTACATTTGTGTTATTTGATGTGCACAAACACACGAACCCACCCAGCACCTTGACTCGATTCTACAATATCCAGCAGTATCGTCATCACAAGAAACTTGCAATTACTGAGAACCCTTTGCAGTCAAGCATCGTTTACAGCCCATGCACAGATGCTCACATTTTAAAAAGGATCATTCAATCCCTTAATCAACAGATATTGATTGAGGTCTTTATCTACTCTTATCTGAAACCAGGAAAACATCATTTCCCTGAGAAGGATTAGAATTCAGAAAGGACACTAAGTTGCAAATATTTTGAGAAGGAGAGAAATAATGTTTGAAAAGCATTTAAATATACTCCATATACTCTGCTGGGTGCTTTCATATATGGTATCGGCTCTAATTTACCACAGACTCTGTGAGCTCAGTAGCACATGCACGTCTTCTTATTTATTCTCTTTTTTGACCAAATTATCTTCATTTTACAAAAAAGTAAACTGAGACTGGAGAAGTTAATTAACTGGCTATTAATGAGACAGCCAAGACTAGAACTTAGTTTCTGGGACATCTAAAGTCATGCTTTGGGCATTGGGAATGGTGGCAGGAGGGGGCATAGAGAATGGGGAGGGATGACTTCTTTTCTTCAATCATCTCTATATTTATTACTTTTATAATGGTAAGTGAAGTATATTTATTGAAGACGTTGTCTTTCCACTACCTGTATATCTCAATCAATGATGTAATTTTTAACTTATTGGCACCCAGCTACTGCTAATTTCAGAGCTAACTCAAAATTATATGATATGATGATATATCATATGATGATATGATATAAATATATATATTTATGTTACGTTCTTAATATTTCTTCTACATTTATGACCAAATGATTGTCACTTCCTCTTTGGTTTCTCTTAACAGAAGGGTAATATTCCAGGCTAGAGGTCTGTAAACTGTGGCCCATGGGCCTTATCTGGCCCACCACTTTTTTTTTGTATGGTAGACAAAACTAGGAATGGACATGTATAGCGTTAAATAGTTGGAAAAAATTTCAAAGAAATCCAAGGAAGAATAATATTTACTGATATCCGATAATTATATGAAGTTTAAATTTCAGCGTCTATAATTAACTTTCAAAGTCGCACAGCCACGCCCACTCACTTCTGCATTGTCTATGGCTGCCTCAGTGCTACAACAGCAGAGTTGAGTCGTCCTGACTGTATGGCCCACAAACTCTGAAATATTCACTATCTGGCTCCTTACAGCAAAAGTTGGTAGACTCTGTTTGAGGCTCTCTTCTCACTCTACACATTCTCAGAGCAACTACTTCTACCATAGTTGTGATCTCCAGGTATACAGCTGCTCATCTCCTCTCTCCAAAAGCTCAGACCCACAGAACAGATGGCCAATCAGACATTAACACAAGGATAGTTCAAGGGACTGCTAAATGCAATGTGCCCACAATGGAGTTCATTTTCCTCTGCTCCTAAACCAGATCTTCTTCCTGTGATTCCATATTCAAAGAAAAGCACTACAGTCTACTCAATCGCCTAAACCAGAAACCCTGGCATTCTTAATTCTTTCCTTTCCCTATCTCATCTACCATTAAGTACCAGGAAGTGTAGACTCCATCTCCTAAGTATCCCTCAAATCGATTATCTAACTGCACAGGTCAGCACTAGTTTAGGTTACCATAATGTAACGCCTGCATTAATTCAGCTGTTGCCTAATAAAGATTCCTGATTCTAGGCTTGCTTCATCTGCTTTATTCTCCCTACCGTACAGATCTTGGCAAAGTGCAATTTTAATCATGTCACCACTTTGCTTATAACCTTTCAGTGATTC
Organism: Equus quagga; assembly: GCF_021613505.1. NCBI lineage: Eukaryota > Metazoa > Chordata > Mammalia > Perissodactyla > Equidae > Equus > Equus quagga. The sequence goes on from NC_060270.1 coordinate 85,732,727, forward strand.
CTTATTTCCCTTAGTATAAAGGAAGTCCTTACTCTGCTCACCATTTCATATATCCTCACTCCTTAATTTATACTCAGGTTTTTGATTGAGCTGTACTATCCCAAAACTTATTTTCTCTAGGAAATGTACCACAGTCTACTCATACACCCAATCTAGAAGCCTAACAAATTCTCCCTAACTCCTCAAGACTGAAATGATTGTCTTCTGTGCTTTAAGTGTTTCTTATTCTCCTTTGTAATCTACCACACTGGAATATATGATCCTGGGAGGGCAAAGACTACTGGTCTGTTATCTTGATCATAGCATTCCCACACCTACAAAACAGTCTGGCACAGAAGACAGGTATTAACTAAATATGTGTTGAATAGAAATGAAAGTCTGACAAATATGCCAAAATAATTGTAGTCAAAATTAATCTTTAAAAACAAAACAAAATCTCTGTGTCTTTATCTCTTTTACAAAGAAAAGTTGGGTAAAGTTATTTTGCTGTTAATTGTCTAAGAAAATTCTCTGGAAGATTATTCAGCAGTGCTAATAAGGATCATCTTAGTCACAGTCAGAAAATGTTATTATTTCCCTAGGAAGTTACCTAAAAATGAGAGTCATCACAATCTCAGTACCACTTATAATTAATTTGCTATCACTATCATTAGACTAACATACATTTTATCATGTTTTTTTCATAAAATATGCATTAATAGGACTATAGTCTTATGTTTAAAACATTAAGTATTAAAGGGCAACAGTCTGGGTCCTTAGAAAATAATCTCTTCTCTAGGATTAGATAAGATGCACATGCTCAGCTGAATCCAGGTGTACTGATGGTTAACAAGTCTTATAAACTGTAGAAATCAAGTGCGAAGCATGGAATAAGCAAAGAATTTATGTAAAAAATCTTATCTAATACGACCTTACGTGCAGTGCGAGTCCTTCAATAAAATATTAAATTTCATCATTAATTATCCATATTTATCATCTGAAAACCAGATGCTCCAACAACTGAATTTCTGTTTTTCTTCATGCCCCATCACCAAATTTACTTTCCTATATGAAAAGTCAGTGCTTCTTTATTTGATATTGTGTCTTGCTCTTTCATATTCATTTTCATTTTTGACCACATCAATCTGTTTTTATGTAAATTATTGTGTATGTTAATTAAAAGCCTCAGCTATTTATTAGTAGATATACAAGATAAGAGAGGATATTTTAGAACACTTTTGGATGATGATGGTATATTGACCATCGGAATATCCAATTCACATCTCGTTAAATGTGGCCAAGAAGCATGCAGGCTATTCACAGAGGGGCAAGACAAGAATGATGGAAGGTCTCACACTGGTCTAGCAAACTTTTATTCTTTACCAAAACCATAAAATGATATACCCTTCACCCTCTGCTTTCTTGACCCCAATTTTCTAGCTTCCTGTAGCCAGGTTCTATCACTTATGTCCTATTACCTTTACATCTTCCATCTCTCCATCTTCCCTGTAACAATCCATTCAGCCCACAGGCATGCCTAAATCTCCTCTATCATAAAACCATGTAATCCAACTTTTTTTCATTCTTGTTACTCTCTTGTAATTCTCCTTTACTAACAAACTTTCAACCACGAAGGTTTATCCTCACTGCTTCCAATTTATCACGTCTGAGTCATAAATACCTCAAAATACAATTCATCGCCCCACCATTTTATTGAATCTTTCTCCCCAAAATCATCAGTAAACTATTATTAGCTAAACCTAATTACCTTTTCTCTATCATCTAATTCTTCTGCTTTTCTCAATGGGCTTTGCCCAACTCCTCGGTTTTGGTTTTCCTTCTACCTCTGACAATCCTGTTTCATATTGATTTTTCCTCTCTCTTTACCTCTTTTTCCCCTAAAGGTGTTGCTAATTCTGAAAGTTTCATCATTTTCTCTCCTTTAGCTCTATATTCTTTCCCTTGAAGATAGAAACACATCCCTCGGCTGATCATTCTCTTCTATTGAGACAATTCCCAAATTTTATTTCTGGAAATTTTCTTGAGAATTTCCTGTCTGCCTCACATCGCTGTGTAAATATACTGTTGGAATATCATCTTCATTACGTTTCCATCTGGAAAACCATCTTTTGCCTCAGCTGGCCCCATCCCTATGTTCCTATTTTTATTTGTTTAATGGTCATCCTCGCATTTACCCAGGCTCAAAGGCTCAAGGTCATCTTAGTGTCCTTTCCACTGCTCCTGAACTACTCATATTCAGTAGGTTGGCAAATAATGTTAATTCTACTTCCAAAATATAATTTGTGTCTAACTCTTTCTTTGTTATCTCATGACCACTGCAGTGGTTTAGGATAACATTATTATTTTCCTAGACTACTGAAATGACCGTATTCATCTAACCTTTCCTTCTATGACCCATGTTATACACAACTCCTAGATTCATTTTCCTAACTCACAATTCTTGTCATCTCAGTGCCCATTTCACAGAAATTTCTACCTACCTGGCATTGTAACTTTAGTTAAATAACCTAGCTCCTCCATTACTCCATAAACTCAAATTAGGGATTATTTTTTATCTTTCTTTCTTCATTAACACCCAGCACATTGCCTTGCATATCTTAGGCATTCAATACTTAATGAGAATTCGCTGCATTACTTGAGAATATTCAATTCTGCTACAGAGGACAAGAAAACAAAAGGGTGGGTGATAACCATAAGTATTAAGCCTAGATAATAAGTTAGGCTTAAGTGATACAGGCAAAACTCTTAGGACATGTTAAGCACAGTAATCAGGAAAGAATACATGAGACAAAGAAAGAATTTAACACATCTTGTTAATAGAGTAAATAATTTAGTAACCTGTAAGACATATGAAAGAAAGAATAAATAGAAAAGATGATGGAACAAATAAAGGTATTGCTTATGGATAGAATGGGATGCAAAGATTTATTCAGGATCACATGACCTTTGGACTGACATTTATGTCATATCTAAATCAGTCACCCATTAGTGATACCAGATGTGGCCCAAACAAATATAAAGTACCTGCGACCAATGACGCATACCCCGTCTTTCAGAGAGACAGAGGGGCAAGTACATGTGGCCAAAGATACAGTTCCATCATAATTTCAGGAAGGGTAGATTTACCAGTTTACTAAATGAGGATTTCCTCTAGAGAATATTGGATATATTAAGACACTTTCGTTTGGGGACTTGAGGAAATAGTTAAAATCCTGTGCACGCTCTCTCTCTCCCATAATGTCTTCCTTCGCCTTAATCAAGAAGCTTACTAAAACTGGGATTTACCTTAGGGAAGTTCAAGGCAAAGCAGAAAACAGCTTGTCTTTTCAATCACAATCAAAACTCATGAGAATCAACTGGTGAGCCCAAAGGGGCTTGACTAAGAAAATTGTCTGAATCAAATTTCAGGCTGAATCTAGCCTCTAGATACTGCTCTGTAGGCTTCAATTAAGGGTTTAATTCTCTATTCGCTGCTGTAAATCATAGCCGGCCACAGAAAGGCATTCTTAACCACAGCCCCCTCCCACATAATCACCCTGAAGCAATAACATTTCACAGCTTGGACATAAAGCACTGACAGGTTTTCGCAATAAAATGTGACCTTTACTGTTAAAAAATGTTTTACGACATCTGACAAACCATTTTCTTAATAGAAAGATATATATTCACTTGATGAATTAAAATAGCGTAAACAATTTAATTTTGTGGAAGATATGAACCACAATATGTTCCAAATGAGGGGAATTTACTTTTATATCTATCTACATTTTCAAAATAATAATAGATCATGCTTTTTTTTTTTTTAAGGAAAAGTACTACTCACTTGAACAGCATTCTCAAAGGGAACTTATCTATTTAGAAAGAATATCTGTATGCCTGTAGAAACATCCACGAATTTGGAATACTTGAATCTTAATATTACTTCCTAAGGGTACTTTGAGGAAAAAGCAACATAAGAGAAAAATGCCTTTAAGTAGAATCTACTTTCACACTATTGCTCTAATTCATCCTTCTCATGCTTTATGGGGCATTCAAGTGTGCATTAAAATCACAGAAGAACACAAAGTTCCAAATCAAAGGAAAATGAGAAAGAGTCCTGGAAAACTGCACAAAACTAGTTTTTAAATAGCTTCTTCTTCTTTAAAGCAGAACAAGAGAACATTCAGTAGTGAGGGTTTTTGTTGGACTTCCTCACACGAATCCTGATCAAAGAGGCTTAGAAATCCCTGAATAAGAGCCTTTAGAGGGTCTCTGTAAGATTTTTTCTCTTGATATTTATAATCGTACTCTCCAAACGCATTTCTAAAGGCAAAAATGGAAATTATCAGGCCATGAAAATGACATGCAACATTTCTGGGTATTGGGAATTTCCCTAAAAATACATCTGTGCATGAAGCTTTTGAGCATGGTCCTATGACATCATTTGAGGTATCATGTTATAAACGGAAAAAAATAGAGAGATATGATGTGGCACAGAATAAAATATCAGAGGGTTCTTGTCACTGCTTACCTAGCCCACATCCCATTCATACCTAAACATTTAAAAATCAAAGATAATATATGGCATCATTTATGTTTGCACTCCGGGGTCACTTGAGGTGAGAATAGAGACAAGTTCATCATGCGATCTCTTGATGTTTACCTAAAACATGGGAATCTGCAAAAATTTTTGGCCTGGAGGATCTTGAAATTAACTTGAGCTAGGTGTTACTTAGAGTCAACTTGGACATATTCTTGCAAGGAGTTAGAATTTAAATATTTTCTGAACAGAAGAGACACTGAACAAATCATTCATTCATTAATGAATAGTCTTAGGAAGGGATTATGTCTTATTCAACATTACATCACCAAAATCCAGCAAAATTTGGGGACAGAACATGTATTCAGGAAATGTATACAAATGAATTGATTTTTGAAAATTGAGCTCCACTTGCAAGTACATATTTCCCCTGTATATTCAGAGAAAGAAGTTATGTTTATAAACACAAAATGTCTATTATTGAGATTAGAGCCTCCATTTATAGTTTAGGATAACCATCAATATTTCTGTAATTTTTTGTGGGGATTTATAATATAAGGTAACAGTAGTTGCCATGTAACAAGTTCAAAGTTTTTTTGAAGTGCTAAGAGACAGTCAATGATAAAGCCTTCTCCGCAGGGGAGAATGTTTGGGAGTAGAGTTTCCTTGGTTCCCTGCAGGATTTCACAAATCTTTCTCTGCAAGGAATTGTCTTCAGCAATCTCTAGTCTATTACATCTGCCTAGAAGGCCTCAGAAATGATCCATGGCTGGTGGTAGGTCATAGATTCTAGAACAACTGAATTAGTTTAATGATGAAAATAAAATATGTTTGCTCAAAAGCCTCTTTACAGAATATTACCTGAATATTTAAATAACATAATTATCTACTGCTTTGAGTAATACTTTGAATGGAAAATCACCCCAGAGACACACACAATGTTCACTGTGGCCGGAAACACCACTTTTTCCCCTCTGCCAATGCTCCCACCTCCATGAGTAATGCTAAACATTCCTTATTTTCACGTGTAATCAAAACATACCCTGCACTTTGCTCCCCATCTATTGCTGCGCTTATCTGCCACACGATATGCACGCATCAGATTCATTACATATTTAGCCTGCTGCTGGAGGCCCTCTGCAAACTGACTGAAACCTATACTTTGTCTACTTCCTCCATGATACTCAAAATGTCGTAGCCCTCATTTTACGGTTAGACATTTCTTTGCCTTTGCTTATGCTGTATTTCTTGCCCAAGACATCCTCCCTCCCTACTTCTCAAGGCTGAGCTCTTTTTCAAAGCTCATTTCATGTCAAAAATCTTCAATTAAGTCTTTCCTAACACTTTGAGACCACAATAATTTTTCTTTTCATTGATCAATGGTACAACATGTTGTTGGTACTATTATCTGCACTAGATTGGAGGTCGGAAAACTCATATTTGAGATTCAGGTTTGGCACTTAAAAATTGTACAATCCTATTAAATTATTTTAACCTCCATCTCCCTCATTTTCCTCCCCTGTGAAGTAAGCACAGAAATATCTACAGGGTCAGACAGTTGCTTTAACTGAGATACCTTTGAAGAAATACATAGCAGAGTCGGTGCTCTATTGCTGTTAGCCTTTTTAAAATCTTACTTATTTTCTCAGAAATGTAGAAGCTCCTTTAGGAATCTATTTCTTTGTAGCTCCAGCATCATGCATCATAAAAACTATTATTATTAATCAATAATAATATCAAAAGTATCAGGGTTTAATGATAGATTTTTTATAATCTATATAGCATATATAATAAATAGCATAAATAGTATAGTGCCTATATAGCAGTATTTATATAGTATCTATATACGGTTGTAAACTAGATGCCATAGTATAACATGTAGTAAAGTAAATATCCTGTATGATTTGCAATCTATACACCAGTATAGTAAACAGCTCCACCTCTAAATAAATAAAGTCGTAATACTTTCCAATAACATCTGTTTCTAATTCCAATTTAATTCACACATTCCACCAAACATGGAATTATTTTAATATGATTTAAATTCAAAATGCCATCACATTTAAATTAACATCCAGATAACTTATTTTTGCAAGATAGAAATTGCCACTAGATGCTGGATTATACAGCTATGAGCAGAGAGCAAACTGTTAGACTTCAACTACACTATTGAAGGTGTTTGAGAGGCAGATATATTATTTTAAATGAACTATAGGGGAGCAACACGATTTTTCCACATGCACATCTATCTAATATTATCTGTTGTGTGTTTTAGCCATTTTCTCAATTTGACATTTTCTGAACATCCCTATGTTATGAAAATATCTACAGATATAAATATGTTAGAAACATAATTTACTAATAAGGCAAAACCTCTTTACTTGCCCTGGGGCTTCAAATTTCAACTAATATCCCCTTGGGTTTGGAAATAGCCATTTCAAAATGTGATTCTTCCTACTTTCAGTACTTTTTTCATTTTTCTTAATACATGTTATAAGCAGATTTTGTTTGTTTTAATTTGCATTTCTTCATAACAGAACTCTGAAGTAACATGTTTTCAATGAGCATATGAAATCACCAGCTATCTACCTCTATACAGGGTGATCAGAATGAAGAAGTAACAGAGCACTATGAAACTTGTTTCAATGTGATTCATTTTTACTTATTTTTATTTTTGTTTACTTGCGTATAATGAAAGATGTAGGGTCAATCTCTACATTTTGGACAAAGCCATGTGAGGCTTAATTTTGTCATAGAAATTAATTTTATCACATCATAAAATACCAGAAACAAAGAACATCAACAAATAAAACCCACTCCTAGATCCACATGTGTCTAACAAAGACTTGGTCTAGGAAAACTGATTGCTACGTATCTTCCAGATTATAGATATGGTTTAACTACAGAATTAAATCTGTCCTTTCACTTTTGGAAATTTTGGTGCTAAGTGAATAGCCTCTTCTGAGTTTTTCAAGTGTGGTCGGGAACACATAAGTTCACTAGAAATGATCCAACAGAAAAGAAAAGATGGCTGAGCCTGGGGGTCACAGTTTTCTACGTTTCTATGGAAACCTAGTGGAAATTGTGTTTTTTAAGGATTTTTATTCACATTTTAGTTGTTGTGTTTAAACGATTGCTTTGTTGCCAATCAAGCATTAAGAAATGGAAATAGCAAAAGGGTTGAGTTTGTAAATAATCTATTTTGAAATTAAATTAGGGGTGTTGAAATGATTCAGCCCACCTTCTTAAAAGCAATCACCTACTCTTAATGCTTCAAGTACAGTGTTTACTCTGCAATTGCAACTTTCTTTCAGCTTTGCACGATCAGATTCATGAAAAGCATGCCCTGATAATGTACCATTCAGAATTTTGTATTTTCAGTAGAGGATTGACTTTTGCTCTTCCCTGTTCCTTCTGGGTCTAACTTCACCCACCTAAAATTCCTAGACACCATACTTACCACAGGTAGAACAATGATGCCTTTCTTGCTCAAACCTAATGTATACCATCTTTAAAATGCCACTGTTTTGGAGTCAATTGTTATTGCCTTTCCCTGCTTAAAGTTCTGGTTTAGTTCTCAAATGGCTACGTCCAGTAGGATTTCAGGAGAGAAAGGAAGAAAGGAGGATTGACGAGAGAACACCGGATCCAAAGTAAGGAAACATGACTTTCCCTTTAACTGAGAAATCTTCATAAAATTATATCTTTTCCTTCTTTCAATTTCCTAAATACCAATACTGCCTAAATCCAAGGGTTTGGAAATAAAATGAAATAATAAATATGAAAGGCTATGGGAAAGTTATACCTTAACACAAATAAAATAGGTTACAAAGCCTTATTTAAAAAAATACATGCTCAATGAGGCCTGAGAAATGAGGGTATAAAAAGAAATAAGAATAATCAGGGAGCCCCAGAATGGGGGAAAAAAGATTTTGTGGATACTTATGGAATAAACCAATAACAATAATTCCCATATTAGATTAGAAATGAGGGAGATTGTTATTCAATACCATAAAAATCTTCCTTACGGCTCCATGATGTACCAGAAGTGTTACAAGTCCCTGGAGATAAAAATATGATCACAACACAATTTATGCTCTCAAAGATCTTGTAGTTCAGTGGTAGAGACCATCACATAAACAAGTCAAGCCATTGATTTATAATAGGGACCAGAGGAGAGGTGGAAAAAGAACTATGGATGAAACACAAAGGAGAGAACAATAGACTGCCTGGGAAGGTAGAATTATGGAAAACTTAGAAATTAGTTCAATTTAAATTTGTGATTACCAATGAAAAGATATTATCTATTTTTATTTTATTTGACAGATTTTTATAAATGGTGTTTTTGGAACACTCAACCCATTTAATCCTTGTTACAACTCTGTGAGTTGGTACTATTACTATCCCCATTTGACAGAGGAAAAAACTGAGAGCCAGTGAAGTTAAGTAATGGGCCCAAGACAGTGCAGCTAGTCACTGGTACATGTGATGTTGCTTTATTCAAAAAGTCATCAAATGATGATGCTCAAAGGTATATACCACCTTTTTCACCACCTAAAATAATCTTGCAGCTGTTTAAAGTACATTTTAGAAGTATAAAGTATGAAGGTTTAGGTTTTTTACATTGTCCATGGGCAATAATCTCTTTTCAAGAAACACTGCAGAAAATAAATGAAGATGTTAGTACTGAAATTCATTTAGTACATCAAGAATGCCTGAATTACTGCCCATGTGCCTGTATGTGATACATTTTCTCATATGTACACTAAACTCCTTTCTACTGAGCAGAGGACAGATGAATCAAACTTTTAAAAAGTTGCTTTGTTTTGTTCCCACATGGAAGTTAACTTTCAGAAAAGTCCACCAAATATTATACTAAGTACCATCACTGAGGAGAGAATTAAGATTCTCAAGAAGCAACAGGCATTTAGATTTAGTGGTATGATCCAATGAATGCAAATCCAGCAGAGCCAAGTCAATCCTAAAGTGACAGAGAGCAGCCACCAGCTGGGATTCCTTGTTGGGGAAGCCAGGACTGGCCATTGCCAACTAGTGTCCCAGGTGGTCCTGCCAGAACAGCCCTATCATTGGAGTGTAGTGGTCTAGAGCAGCTGCTAGGGGTCGGATGAACCTGAGTATAAGTCCTGTGACACAAGACAAGTTAAATCACTTCTCTCTCAGCTTCTTTTGTTAAATGGAGTGGTCAAATCTACTGGAATCCAAATGGAAAATGTGAATAATCAAAATCTCACGGTCACACACACATATACATATATCACTTATAAATATCAGGAAAGAATGTATATATATATTGCATATATGTGTATATAGACACACATATGATACATATATTTCATTCCATTCCATATATATATGTATGTATGTATATACGTATATGGACATCTTGTGCTGCCCCCCAGTTGGCACCTGCTCAGGGTATGAAAAGTGTTTCAGGAAACAGTACTAAATGCTATACATAATTACATGACAAGAATCTAGGGATTACCAATAGAGAAAAGGTTGTAGGGATGATGAAGGGACAATAGATGATACAGAGATGAGAAGAGGAATGGAATAGAGTCAAGGTCGAGGTTCATAAACCCATGCAGCATGAGAGTAAACTTAGCCTTAAAGGAGATGTCCAGCAAGAAATTTTGGAGGACACAAATGGCCAACAGGTTTATGTATCTAAATAAATCAAGTAGAATCTTCTTTCACAGCCTCACTACTTCTAACCCCATGATAGAGTGGTAGCAGCCCTGTTGGTTTTTCTGACTCTTCCTCACACCCAGCTTTCCTGATCTTTCCTCTGCTTATTTCCCAATGAACTTCTCTTCCTGTTATTGGTCCTTAAAGTACAGTCTTTGTAATGTAATCATTAAAGTCAGAAATCAGAAAGAACTATCATTTTTGGAGGAACGCAGTTCATTTCATTGTATTTAATGAATATCCCGTAATGCCTCTAAAAAGGCTCTTAGAGTTTATCGTGTAAGTATGTGTAAACAGATAATATTTAAATATGTATTTTATGCTTGATAGAATATAATTTCTCTCTTGAGGAATTTAGATGCAGACACAGTATAAATTTAGTTCATTTTAAACTGTAAATTAATTTCCTGATAGACCTAGGAACTTGAATAATCTATCCTATAAATATATGCAGTATGAAAAGATGTTTTAAAACAGGTATCATTTAAATTCTAATCAGTTCATTATGAAATTTTCCTAGACTGTACATTAAACAGGGCAAACAACCTTTATCAAATGTCATGACTAGTCTGTGGTAAGCACCTTTTTAATTTAAAATCTGTTCTCCAAACAGAGGGTGAGAAAATTAAATGAATGTATGTTGTGTTGTGTTATAAAGATATTCTAAAAAATATTTGAATGGAGATATGTCTGGCTAAACCTCTGTGCTGTATTTGGCACTATTATTCTTGTCTCAATTTTCTCTACTCTTGTTTTTCAGGATTCACGCTATTCTGTTTCCCCTCTATCCTCTCTTATCATTACCTCCTTCTCCTCCTCTTCCCCTACCAAATTTTCAATTTTGACATTCTCTAGGCTTCCATCTTCTTGCTCGCTCTCCATCATGTTCACACTCTTCAAGGGGATTTCATACACATTCAGGATTTTACCTCTGAGTTGATAGACCTTAATTCATTTGTTCCAACTCAGACCTCTCCCCACATTGTCACACTCATATCTCCATCTTGGTGTTAGACATTTCTCCATTCCCTGTTCAGGTATTTAACCAATCACCAAGCCCTTCTAATTTTACCTCTATAATATTTCTTCAACCTGAGCCCTGCCACTACCCCATCCAACAACTCTTACCTTACCACTCTTATCACTGTATTGTTGCATTACTCTCATAGTTACCTCTTGGTCCTCTTGCCCTCAATTTTGTCCCTTTAGGATCCATTCTCCACATTGTTGGTAAAATGCTCCACCTAAATTGCATATCTGACCTTTTTTAGGCCCTGCTTAAAATCTGTCAATGGTTCCCAGTGGTTCCGAGAATAAGATCCAAGCTCTTTAGTCTGACATAAAATGAGGCCCTCCAAGTTTTCAGGTGCAATTCTCTGTCCTCTTTGCATTAAGATGTATACCTCTGAAGTACTTACTGCAGGGAAGTTCACATTTACAGGGCTTCTCACATCCAACCCTTTGCTCGTAATCTCTCTCTCTACATCCTCTCCACCTTTTAACCTACTTTTCCTTAGATAATTGCATTTAGTTTAAATGTCAACTTTCTCAGGATGCCTTTCTGGCTCCACACAGGAGTGGATTATATGTGTCTCCTCACTTCTCCTATATTAGGATGTGAAAATCTCTATCATGGCACCAGCAATAATGTACTATTTTTATACCTTTCTATATCTGTCTACTCCACTGGACTGTGAACTCATTGAAGGTAGGAGATGTATCTATTCATTCAATAAATAATTTATTGAGTACCTATAAAGGGCCAGGAACTGAGCTAGGTACTAAAGAAAAATGTTAATCAAGTATTTTTTCCCCTCCATGCATAAAATTATTACATACAAACTTAAGGCACATATTAAGTAAAAATCATTTTCTCTGTCCTATGCTATGTATTTATATATTTATATCTCATCGTACATTTTATTACTTACACATGTTCTAATTGATAAAGGTACACAGCAGAATGTCCATCTCTGTATGTTTGTGACTGCTTGATCATATGTATTGGGGCTTTAAGTGGGGCTATCTCAATGCCCAATTTAATTAGACTTTTGTTACTGATTGACCTCACGCATTCAGTTCCTCAAATTGTTTTTGAATATGGTTTGATTATGTAAATATAGTACTACACGTACATTAAGGAAAAATTGTAATCTAAGAGTTATCCAGGAGAGGGTTTAAGCCAGTGGACTATATCACCCTCCTCTGAACCTTTGGCCATGTGTATCCAGAAGCCACTGGTTGATCGAGTGTATCCTGCCAGCCCCCACTCAGTGGCTGTACTATTAGTTACCTTTTCACCTACTACAGGTCATCTGAATGCTAAGCAAATAAAAAGTTGCCTGAAAGTAGGATCCTTCATATAACTAATAAGGTACTTAGTGTGCCCAGAAGTGCTGCCTCAGCAAGAGCCAGAATGTGTCATTTTCCAGGGTGAAAGTTTAATGCTATTATTCAACCTCTTCACATAGCATATCTTAAAAAGAGATGTTTGCCCTTAGAACGACAGCCACTTCGGGTCCTTAGACTTGGATCCACCAGTGGCACTTTTCCCTTGGCTTTGGTAGTATACAGAAAATATGAGGAGGAGAACATTTCCAGCAGAGCTAATCTCTTAACAAGCAATGTGTTTCCAGATACAGTTGTTAGACTTAGTAAATAAAAATGCAAAACTCTCAGGTAAATTTGAACTTCAAATAAATAAATATTTTATCTAAAATTTGAATTTAACTGAGTGTCCTATATTTTATCTGTAAACCCTACATTCTAGGTGGTGTAGACAAGATTGAGTACAATATCATATTCACGTAACAAAGTTAAAAATCTCAGTGTCATCAAGAACTTGCTTTCACTCCACCATACATTGTCTTTTTTTGCCTTTGTGAAATATTTTTTCCCATCTTTTCTCTTCCTTTTTTGCCCAATCTGATTAATTACTCTTCTGTGATTTTCCACTTTCAGGAGAGTGTTGAGTTCTCATTAGTTTGGTCATCAAGGCCAGTTTTCTCTTTTTTTTTCTTTCTTTTTGTTTTTTTGAGGAAGATTAGCCCTGAGCTAACTACTGCCAGTCCTCCTCTTTTTAGCTGAGGAAGCCTGGCTCTGAGCTAACATTGTGCCCATCTTCCTCTACTTTATAAGGACGGCTACCACAGCATGGCGTGCCAAGTAGTGCCATGTCCGCACTCGGGATCCAAACTGGCGAACCCTGGGCCGCCGAGAAGCGGAACGTGCAAACTTAACTGCTGCGCCACCTGGCCAGCCCCCCAGTTTTCTTTTTGAGTAACAACAATTAGCTCATTCCAGTAAGGATGGTGAAGAACTAGAGAGTAGTATAGAGCATTGTAGCTTTATATTTTAGGTTTCTACTGTTCAGAATGTTTATTGCCTGGCAATTATAAGAGTTTATAATAATTGGCCCATTATCTCAGATACCATCTTCTCATGGATTTGCAGTAGGGAAAAAGAAATGGCAGGCTAGCAGGGTGAAGGCCATTTAAATAATCTTCCTGTTTATTTTGTTTTCAGTAAACCACACTTTATTTGATCTGAGCTTCATATACACCTAGAATTCTGTAGGCTTGAAACGTCTTCCTTTGGCAGTAATTTTTACAGGGAATGTAAATGCAATATTTAGGATCATTTACATGAATTACAAGAAAAGGACAAGTTTTTCACTATAGATCTCCAAGAGGAATTATAAAAACAAATCTCAGAGGGTGTTTTTTTCCCTCTGAGTCTCTATCACTCATTAGCATGTAAACATATTCCAGTAATCATTTTTATTTCATTAGTAAAATATCACACCTTCTCAGCAAATTAAGAATAATACCATGTAATTCTTTTCTGCCTAACAAAGACAAGGAACCACAGAGAAAGATAAAGTGTCTAGGAAGTTAGATCTTTTGTAAATACCACTGTAGTGACTATAGCAGCTTTTCTTAAGCCTAAGAACAGATAATTCTGTTTCAGGGAAGAGATAAGCTCAATTAGCACACAGATAGCAAGCTGTACTTTATAGGAACACTATCTCTTCCTGCCTGAAATGACCTTTTACAAACTACAGTAGTTTCAAAATTAAGTACTCAGATATTAATTTATTTTTCTCTCATCTTATCGAAAGAATTTATGTGTATAAAATATGTTGATGCACACAAAAATCAAATTGTACAGAACATGCAAATTAGCAATTATTCCTATATCAAAACTAATTCACCAAAAGATTTACTACAGCTTTCCTTCTAGTTCTGACACTTAGAATGCATTAAAATTCTAATTTATGACATTATATATATATAATCACCACTGAAAAATAATCCATAGAACAAAATTCATCCATGCCCACTTTCAAATTTTGCATTAAGGATACCAGTTAATACTGCTTGATATTTAAAAGGTAAGAATAGGACCCTACATTGGCTGTGACTCACAAAAAACACAATTAGATTAAATATCTATTTCTGTCTCAACAATTGGTCCTGAATAAACCTTCCCAAATGCACGTAGTCTAGATACACTATTAATTGGTTTCAGTACATTGTCTAACTTGTGATGAGTTTTACATTGTATACCATATATGAGGAATTAGAATAAAATGGCTAACATAAGCCACAAATTTGAGCGAAAACCCTACTGTTGATATTTAGTGAATTATAATCCAACAACACTCACTGCCGCTTAGATTTGGATAGTACTTCAGCCATCAGTTCTTTTATTAGTCTTTCAAATCAAGACTCCCCCACCCCCACAAAAAATGTTAGTCATAGAGGGTCAAACAGCCTCTCAATAATAATATTTTACTAGTATTATAAAAATGTCAATTTTTAGTGAAATAGTCTTAATAGTGTGTTTGTCCAACGGTTATTTGACTTAAATACATAAACGCATTATTATAGTCAAGAAATACTGAGCACCTTCTATGTTCCAGACACTTCTTTAGGCACTGGGAATACATTAGTGAACACAACAGACAAAAATCCTAAAAGCACAGAGCATACATTCTTTTAAAGGGAAAAACTGCCGGGAAGATATAGGCATTAGTTATATGACCAATATTACATTAATTTTTAGCTCTTTCTGCAGTTATTTATTGAGAACCTACAATGTTGTTTGACAGATACTGTGAAACATATAGAAAATTGTAAAACATGGCCCGTCCTCAAGGTGTTTGTAAATACATGCATAAGACAAACATAACTATTAAAACGTAAGGAAGAATGAAATACATAGATTCAAAATGTCACGCAACTGAAGACAAACAAAAGACTACAAAAATTTTAAAGGATTGGAAAAGGCTTCATGAAACACATCTGGTATTTCAATGCATTTTGAAGGACTGGTATACAAAGAAGGGTCATTCTAGGCTTTGATGCTTCAGGAACAGGATGAGTACAAACAGGCCAGGCCTTACATTTCAAACACTTTGGAGAAAAGAAGGAGGGAACCGTATGACAGGAGCATACAGTTCATGGACAATTACAGACCAAGATAGGGGAGGAGAGGCGAGATGAGGGGAGATATCACGTATCTTAAATGAAACAATGGGAGTTTAGTTGTCACTCTATAGACAGTAGGGAACCAATGACAACCTTTGAGAAGGAGTGTGACGTGTTAACCTGATTAAGGAAACAAATTTAAATTTAACTGGCATAATAAAAAGAGCAAAGTTTAAGCCTGCTCAAGCACTTACAACGTATTTGAGAATATAGTTTTCAAAAGTCAGTTTACTTATCAAATGAATTATCAGTATTATACCTTAAGGTTGATACTTATCTAACACTTCGATTTTTAGAAAACAGGATTTACTTTGGGATTTGGTTTTTGGTGTGGTGTTTGGTTTTTGCCTTTCTGGTTTTGTTCATTTTTTCTCATATTTTTCATAGTATTTTTCATATTTCATTCATATTTCTCATATTTTCTCATAGTCAGGCATACTTTTCATTGCATATCACGTGACTGGCTTCATCAGATGTCCAAAATCTTTATTTGTGAGTTACTGTCACAAAAAACCAAGGTGCTAGGTGTATTTTCCATCTACATACATAATGAGAAAATATGTAAATATGAACAATTTCTCTTCTCATCTTACACCAAAAGTAATTAAACCATGGTTTCATTAATCACTTAATAAAAAATTAATCTTTGTCAGAAAGGAGGCAAAGTTGAAAATCTTACTTATAAATGCCTTAAACCAAGTTATAATTTACTTACAACTTTTATACACATAGTTCCGAGCCTCGGTTTTCTCAGTTGTAAATAGTAGTGACAGTAGCTCAATTTCAAGTTGTTGTAGGGTCAGATGCATACTCTTTACCTGTGTTATATGTAATCCTCATAACAGCCTTGTAATTGAACTATTGTCATGACTATTATACAGGTGAAAAAACAGGCTCAGATATGTGTCAAAGAACAAAGCCTTTCCATCTCAATCCCCATATTCTCTTCCTTCTATCATGCTGATCCCCCAATTGTAAATCATACGAACCTTGGGAATACAGAGATGAAAATAATTATAGGTAAGAAAGATAATGAGAACCTAATGTTTTAAAGGATATTCAAGACTTTCTTTTACAGAAGACGTATTCAACATTGGAAACAAAAGTACTCCAAATAATCTCCCACCAATTATTTCCGCATTTGAACCAAGTGTGTGAATTATTTATATGAGTCATAAGGAAGTGTGAAACCGGAATACGCAAGCTGCCTTAATAAAAAATGAACAAGCAATACAAAATACCATCCACTCAGTATTCTTGTTCTTAACTTATTCTTAGCCTGGAGGGGAATTTCATCACATAAAATTTCACGTTTCAAGAATTCAAGTGGATGTATGGTTTCTAGGCTATCACTACAGTTCATTCATGTGCAAAATGCACTAACATTAGAAGCTAGAGAAATATCAGGATATGCTAAATTGTAGCTCGTATGAATTAATTAAAATAGGCCTCCCTTAAAGAAAATATATCATTACAATAACTTCATAGATAAAGCCAAAAATTCCATATGAATTTCTCTGAAAACTTTTCTCATTGGTTATATTTTATTTTTTGATTAGACACTAAGTAGATAAAATCTGCCTTAATTATCTGGAGTATCTTCTGTAATTACCTGCTCTTTAACCAAAGAACTGAATAAGAAGACTGTTCGTTTTGAAAATGAAGTATGAATGTCGTTTTACATTTCTCTAACACCTATTTTCAGAGGCAAGCTCATTTTTTAGACTTTGGCAAAAGTATTTACATGCTAAATGAAGTGTTTAAAGAACACTGTGAAGCAGGGACACACACGGTCACCACTTTGTGATATGATAGGTGCTATTAGTGATCCATTCGGATCCTGTTCTCTCTTTATATATCTCATGCAATACAGAATAAGGTTTGTTTTATTTGTTTTGGACTTTGGAAGTTAACAGAGACAAAAACGACACATCTTAAAAGTATAGAAATGTCCTCTCAAGATAATGCTATGAAGAAAAAATTGCCAAGCTCTCCTTCAAAACCTCTCAGGCATTATGGAAACAGTATTTGCACTTGAATCTAAAGTTGTGGATTCAGGACCCAGTTCTTCAATTTATCTATGAGAACATGATTACATTTCCATCTCTATAGGAAACACACTAACCATTAGCCAACTCACTGCTCCTACCCCATGCCGCCAATGTCCACCTTAGAAACTTTTTCCACCAAATTAGTATTCTGTCTTTGTTCAAGAAGAGAATGCATTAAGCTCAAAAGTAAGCACTGTAACTGGTCTAAGCAAGTCCTGTCTAGCACACTCCTCCTTTCCAGAAAGTCTCTTCCCAGCCTCTCTTGCAGCCAGAAATGAGCATGTGACCTAATTTTGACCAATGAAATGCCAGCAGAAGACTATTGGAAAGATTCTAGAAATTTTTTTACTTCAGTGGTAAAAAGTGAGAGCCACTCTCAGAAATTCACCTCTGCCATCTTTTCTTCTTCCCTTCTTGCTTTGAGTAGAGAGGATATCTAGAGCTATGACAACCATCCTGCTTTCAGCAGGTGAAAAAGCAAGGGGATGAATAACAATTTTGAGAATGGTAGAGGAACTGAATAAAAAGAATATGGGTTATCATTGAGCCCAGGGCCATCACCAGTCTAATTTCCTCCAGGTGTCTTATTTTATGTGATAACTGAATATCCTTTGCATATGGCATTGCAAATAAGATTTTCTGTTACACGCAGCTGATCTTTGGATCCCTTATCTTGTGAGAAAGTTCCCAGTATATGGGTTGTTACTTAATAAATTCTTAGTGATTGTTTACTTTAAAAAAAAAACTTTCTGGCTGGTAACAAAGCAGGAATAGTGGAAAAATTGCTAATTTTTGTAGTTTTAGTCTTTTGATTTTTTTTGACATTTTAGTGTTCTCATATAAATTATGCATAGCATCTATTTTCTTACACTGATATTTCATGATATATCCTTAGGATCTTTTCTCAACATTGTCCTTAAGGTCCACATCTCTGTGAGAAAATATCTCATAAGGAAATTACTTTTACAAAATAATAGATATGGGGGACACAAATACAAGAAGGAGCATCCAATGACCTTTAGGCACAGAAGCATGAACAATCATGAAGTGAATTAAAAAAAATGCAACCTGACCCCTTTGAGAGTTGAGATAAATCTATATACAGGCCTATATCTTTTCTGCATGGGACTTTTACATATTCTATAGGTTTAAAAGGTTAAACATCACAGTTCAGTGAAAAAAACCTCCATAATGTACAGCTCTGTAGAGATGAAATGACAAATATGATTAAGTTTTCCACTAAAGCAAATATTAATAGCAATTTCTAATTTGAATAATTATATGTTCAAGTTTTTCTTGTGGATTTCTAGACATAAATCATTTCCTAATAAAGTCATCATACCAAATTTTCTACATTTATTTTGAAAATATGTACAAGACAACACAGTCGTGAAGTAAACTAGCTATACTCTAATCATACTAAAATCACATAAAAGAGCAAATGTCATTTACATAGACCAAGTGAGCTTTCTCATCTACAAATCAGTGCTCCATTTTTCTCAACATCTCCAAACCCTGTCTTACATTTTCGTATTCTATAAGGCATAACTCAAATTTTTTCCTCATCCAAATCAGAATTGCTGGGACTGCTCTCTTCATTTGGTCACCATGTCTACATTTCTCCTATAGTAATTAAAACTCATATTATTATTAATTATTTTACAAAACTTATCTTTCCTAGCAGACCATGAATTTCAAGAAAAAAAGGTCAATTTCTCCCCCTCTTTCTTCCTCAATCCGTAGTCAGTTGTTTCTTAAGTTCCTTGAGGGGAGGATCACTTTTATTGACCCCAAAATGTATGAAATAATACCTTACATAGGCTATCACATAAAATCATCCTTCATCCCACTTTGATATAACAAATCAAGCACAACGAATGGATAGTTAGTGTAGATCATTCCCTTTTTGAAATCAAGTTCTCAAAAAAGCTAAAGGAATAAATGTAATATGCAAATCAAAATACAGTGTTGAAAATTTGCCTCTCTTCCCACTGTGCACACCACATATCCATTGAATGTGTGAACCATAGAACTAGAAAAGCCAGAAAGGCAAGACAGTGAACACAGAAAAGAGCTACCAGAGGGGGTAAAGCAGATATCCAGGCAGCTGTACGCATGTGATGTGTGCTGGTGGTACAGGGGTGTGTGGACAAGACTAAATCTGTGTGTTGGCTGGATTAAAGATAGAAAATGTTTGGAGAATTTAGCACAACAAAGGAGAGAGGGCTACAGAACAGGTGGCATGCAAGCGATCGATTTCTATATAGGGAGCCGGAAGAATTTCAAACTGGCTCTCAAGAAGACACGGTGCATGCAATGTAACTCTTCTTTTATAATTTTTTAGGAGACATGGGTAATGATTTAAATTCCTTTCAATAATTTTCAGCAGTTGGGCTGTTTTCTCCGATTACAACTTCATGTTTGAAGTTGGCTTCAACATTCAGCCCAGCTTTATTTGGGACCCACAAAGATAAACTAGAGTTTAAGATGGTCAAAGATTATGCAAGATCAACAATAGGAGGGACCACTGGACCTTGTGCCGTTGTAAAATACTTAAATAGTTAAATTGTGGGGTCCTTGTTACTAACTTGTACATAAGTGACAGAAATGTTTGCAAAAAGAATCAGTCCAGTGGGTGTAGAAAGTAGATTCAAAATATCTCATTCAATATCTTGTTTTAGGCTACAACGTTACTAGTTAAGATTATATTAAGTATTAGTTTAAATTAACTAAAAAACTACACTAAAATTTAAAATAAGTGAGTTTTTGTCTTGATTTTGACACCTTGTTTTCTAGAAAATAATTTACTTCTCTAGGTTTTAGGCTCTTCATCTTTAAATGTGGTCAATTTTTGACAAATATTAATAACAATATAAATGTAACTAATATATTCAATTATTTTGTAGTAATATACTTTTTAATAAATAAATTTCCTACCAAGCCTAAGATTTTGTGATTTCGTAAGTGAAAAGATAATTGAAAACTGGACAAAATAGTTCAGAAAGAAAAATTAATAAAGATTCCATTGGATGTCATGTTTCTTCCAACTTAGACGTACCCAAATGCTGCCAAAGTGCAAGGAATGTTTGTAGTATTTCTGTCATTAGCCAGACTTTAGGTACTGTGATTAGGTAAGCAATGTGTTAAGTTCAAATGGCAAAATGTTGACTGAAATGTAAAAATCAGTCTTCTCTTCAGAGAGAACAACAACAAAAATAGATGCCACGCGCATATATAAAAAGCCTTTCGCAAAATCAGCAGATGGACCCCTATATTTTAGAACCTACCTGCAATAGGAAATGTGTATGTTTTAGCAAGATGTGAAGCAATGCACAGGAGCATAAGTTACCAAAAGTGTATTATGCTACAGTATACTCTTCAGCACCTCCTACTTTACAAAGTCCCTTCATAAGAACCTGTGATAGGCCATTACCTCGGGGCAAATTGACTTCAAGGGAGTAAGTAGTTCAGTAAACTCCATAGTTTATAGTTCCCTAATATTCATTAAGTACTTAAAACATCTAGTACAGTTTATATAAACAACCACTTAGCTGCAGCATGTGTATGCGTGTATGTGTACACACTTTAATTAAATTTTTTGTTTCATTATATTTAAGAAGAAAGCAACAACTAAGATGACCACACAGAGGAGCCAGATGTAACCAATGACTTAAATATTCTGGGAGTACTCTTAGGGGTATTACAGGTCATGCGTAATTACTATCTCCAGGCATTAAACTGTACTTCAGTGGCTTTTAAGTTTATTCAGTTTCCAAATTTGCCCCTTTTGAAATCAGAAAATATCTCTTTCAACATGTATTTTTTTGAACCGGAAAGGAGCTTAGCTAATGCTAACACTTAATATTTAATATACGCAGTGCTCCATCTTCAACCTTGTATAACTTGACCATTTTTATAAGTAGATTAGCAAACTCAAAGGTTTGTTGCTAAATTGCTGCGTGTAACATCTATGGATTAAAATCCAACCCCAAGAAACAGAAAGATATTACTATGTCAAGATTACTCAGGATCCAAAGTGAAATTAGTTTGCAGTTCCCTTCAATTCCTGGCAAATAGTCTTATAAATCAGCAATTGTGAAAACCAAGGCGACATTAACTGGAATTCACTGTAGGTGCCAGATCTTAGTCCACTTAACTATCTTTTCTGTGCCAGACTTATTCCTTCTACATCCAAATAATAACATTTGTATTATACTCACATCTTCTTTCAGGGATGTTCACAGAATTCTACAGACCTATTTTATTTAGTTCTAGTCAGATTCTGCTGAATCAGAGGACAACTGTCAGCTATATTTTACACAGAAGATAGTAAGAGAGAAATTTACCAATTTTATGGGTTATCGATGCACTAATCAAGAACCCAACCTTATTCTGTGTTACACTAGGACTAGATACCAGAGAGTGTTTACTCCGAAAATAGTCTCTTCATTTTTACAGGTGATAACAAGAAGGGAGATTCAATAAGGTATAGGAAAAGTAGAATGTCCTGACTACATTCTACATTAATCTGGGAAGTAAGGCAATCACGTGACCCCCAAATAATGTGAACTCTACACAGTCCTTTGTACCAATTCCAATGTGATATTAATTACGCCTGTGACCATTTACCTTTGTGATATAATCTATGTGTTCCAATAAATGAACCACAAGTCTCATACTGTGATGGAGGAAAAAAGTCCTTGACCACAAAATTCAACACCAAATTCTGGTTATGAAACCAAATGTTGATATTATTTCATTCACTCTTAAGAACCTATTCCACAGAGGCCTTAGGAAGTTGCATAGGACAGCAGAGGTAAACTTCTCTTTTAAAAAAATCTGATGGAGTGACTATACAATTATTGATTCTTATAAATTCTTATGTCAATGTTTAGGCAGATTATTAGACTATCCCAGTCCACATTTTGCTTTGATTAACATTGCAAAAATCTATTTTCCCAAGAATTTTTCTGTGACTATTTTGCCTAATACAAAGCTAGAATTTCTAATGCTAGCAATTCCTCCAATAAAACACAGACACTTTGGGAGAAGGGATTATCTCTTCTTCATAGTATCAAACAGGGCCTTTTTTAGTCCTTCAAGCACATCTGTTTGAAAAAAATCATCAAAGAAAACTTAATTTCCTTTTAAAGTTCTTTCTTTCTTCCCTTTAAAATGATGTAGGTCCATGATGCTTCAGGCAACTGTTTTTGACCCATTTCAAACACAAGAAAGGCAATTGAGTTAATTTGTATTTATAAAGAAAGTATCACGTTTTCTCTTACAATGTACCATAATGTGCAAAAAAGGGAAGCAGTAGTTTAATTTTACATACTGTTTGGATTATAAATTGACATTTTAAAGATAGATTACTAATTTGAAAAATTATTTGGAAAATCATATCTGGTGCTTTTCAATATTAAAGTCACTAAATCTAGAGCTAAATAGATGTCAACGTTTCCAAACTTAAGTAAGCTCTTACGTATTTTGAAGGACGGCAAAATGACTTAATGTTTGCATACACAGAGCAATGTATTGAGCAAACATACTTCAAAAAAAAAGAAAGTATATTTTAAGCCATATAATTACCATTAAATTAAGAAGTTACTTCTTTGAAGTTCACTTAGTAAATCTTTATGAAGATTCTATATTCCCATTTTGAAGCACTCAAGCATGCATTCAGAATAAAGAAGACAGCATGTACCAATGTAAATAATGTAACTACAACAGATTGAGTTTTTTTATCTCTCGTTTTCTTTATAACCTTGTCATGAGACTAAATCACATGGTGTCACTTTTTCTTCTTACAAGTCTCCTCTGAAAATGAAGCATCAAAGTCTAATGTCCTTTCCTGTCTAAATTCTCTACTTTTTAATGTTTTGGGAGAACAAGGATAAGCTAGAGAAAATCTTCCTCTTTTTCACAGTCCTCTAACAACATCACCAAATCAAGTGTATAGTTATTCTCCTCCTGCCAATATTCCTCCACTCTACCACATTAACTCCAACCTGTCAAAAGGTAAAGAAAGAAGGAAATTTGCTTGAGGTCAGACCTAGAAAATATGCTTTAAGCAAACATTTTCAGTAGTTTCAAGGAGATCATCAAGAATGCCACATATATTTAGATGTTATTGAATCTTAAATCTTTTCTGATGCTTTGTAATGGAACAATTGCATTTGTAAATATTCAAGAAAATGTTTATAACAGTTTAAAGTGTATCGATGCATTTACTAAGACTGTGCCATAGATTAAAGAATTATTTAGAAGTGGATATTATAGGAAACGGTCCAATCTGGGGATTCTTAAAATGGCTCTTTAATTTCTTTTCAGCTTAGAGAACATATTTTACTATTATCATAAAAATACCCAAATGTGTATTCACTTTAAATTTTTAAGACCCCACTGCAAGACTAAATATAGAATAAACAAAATCTGAATTCTACACTTAGTAGTCTAAATTGTCTTTCACAGGGACAAAGTTAGTAAAACAAATAAAATTGCTCTCTACATTATCATCACACAGAGAAGTAGAATTAGAAGAAATAGAGGAATAACATATTCAGAGAAATTATACAGTCAACCTTAAAGTTAAGTCAACTTTCATTTACTTGGGGTCTCATATTATTCTGAGCAATCTATATGGACTAAATCAGAGTTAAATAGGGACGCAAAGCAGAAGTGTATTCTAAGCAGCACTATTGATAATTTTCCATAGACACAAAATTCCACAAATTGGAATTCACTTCTGTAATACAAGTAGGTCTTCTTTAATTAGAACTCACTTTTCTCCTCTAAACATACAGTGTTGACTCTTGCTACCATGGATGATTCTTTAAAAAATGAACAGGCAACTAGCTCTCAGACAATAACTTAGTGCATTTCTGCCTGGAAGCATTATTTATATAGAATAAAAATGAGAATAAAACAAGTTGATATCCAGTACGTAATATATACTCAGTCTAATCTTCTGTCCTATGCCACATCCATAACGGTGGAAAATTCATTATTCAACAGTAATGCATGCGCAAAACCAAATTAAACATGCTTCCTTGATCTTATTGAGATATTTTAATCATATTTTCCTTTTGGTGGCCACCATCCCAGTGGACTTTACCTTCAAAGAGTATATAATCTAATTGGCAACAGTTGCTTAGAATGATGGCCATTAGGCAATATAGTTCCATAAAGCTACAAACCCATTTTATTCTAAAGCCTATATTTAACATTATAGGTGGATAATATAATTATAGTATTAACATGATTTGGAAGATAAAATATTTTCTGCTTAAATCTCAAACAGAAATTTCATAGGTAACTGATAGTTGAAAGATATGAAGGCTATCTTTCCTATATTTCCTTAGCAAGCTTATGTATTCCACCGTACATAAAACCTTTTCCATGCTATGTCAAGTATTAACAATCCCAAATCAAATAAATATTCATTAAGATTTTCTGACACTGAATTTCTATTGGTAAATCGCATTTGCCAGACCAAACTCTTCTCTTAGCCTTAGCTCTCAAATGGTACTACTCATCAGCCCCTTCCCTCAACTTTGAAAATAATTAGTTCCTCAAGTGGCTTATTGTACATAAAAGAATAATATACTACCCCACAGAATTTGTTCTGTTTCTAAATAATTTTAAAATTCTGAGTTTGCCATAGCATTTAAGTTTCCAATAGTAAAATGTACATCAATGATTGCAAAGTTTCTATGGCAACAACCTCGTTATAACACCACTCCTGGGATAGTAAGCTGGACTCTAAATGTTAGAGAGATGTCAACTATAATGGAGCCTGGCTCATGACAGAATTAATGTGCAGTCTATATATGAAAGAAGTGGTTGAATTTCATTTCATAAACAATGCAAATGTGTACAATGTTACCACAATGATTATAATTGAGATTTTCTACATTTGAAAATATTACTCTTCCTTGGGGAAAACATTTCTTTTTTTAAGACTAAATTTAAGGACACTTGGTTTTGTATTGTCTGTCTAAAACTGGATCTACCTATGAAAACCTTGACGGAAGTGTAGGGTCTGTTGTTTATAAATGATGACTTCCTCTTGAGATATCAGGTGACGTAAGCATCACACTGAAGTGGCTGGAGGACACAAATGCTCGATGAAGTGACCATGACTGTACTTCAGTCAAAACTCCATTAGCATCGACACTGCTCTGTCAACAAACATCCCATTCCATGGAGAAAGACAACACCGACATCCAGAGTCAGTTTCCGAAGCGAATACCAGCTTTTTAGAAACTAACATCTGCTGAGTCCCAGAACTCCAGCTGCCACGGAAAGCAGATTTTCAAAAGTAAATCTGCCCCATTCATTTCTTCCAGGAAGTGGGCATTCAATGATTGAAATCAATTAATGCTTATTTGTGACTCATTTTCAATCTATGATTTAGAAACTTTAATTGACAGAAATAATAAATGACTACAATACATTTTGGAGGCTGCACTGCGATTTGAAACAAGTGAAGATAATTGTAAGCGAAAAATGAAAGAAAACTGCATACCTCAGTAAATGAGTCATTAACCTTTCACCTTTCAAACCAGAGATGATAATAACCAAGCTGCTTTAATGATTCTTCAAGTTGATAATAAAATTAAACTGAGAGTTTGAGATTGATTTTGATTCATTGTAAGCTATTTCCAATTACATTCCTCTTACAAGAACTCACTGCCCCATCACCTACATATTTCTGCCCGACTTTTCTCTGAGTGCAGTGAGATCCAAGGATAAAGGGAGAGAGGAAGGAAGGAAGGGAACAAAGAAGAGATAGAGAAAGGGAGGGAAGGAAGGAGGAAAGAAATGACTAATAAAAGTAAATTCCACAGGCAAAGTTATTTTTAACTTATTCTTCTCCTAATTGAACTATCGTTAAATTGCTTCTGGGGGGCATTTGGCTTGCGAACTTGAGGGAGGAAGTAGGGATAGGCATGCTAATGGGCTGCAGAATTTGTATTTAAGGAAATAAAGGATCAATTTGGCCTGATTCATTCTCAAAACGTGGTGATTGCTCTGGTGTTCTGAACCACAGTCAGGCTGCACCTCCTCAGCAGCACAGCTTGGCGGTTGGACTGTCTCAGATGCCGCTTCATAATCACTCACTAAGTAATGTAAGTCATTCCTTTGGGAGAAGTCTAGGTAACATCTAAGTTTTTAGGTAATTTGTATGATTTGGATTGAAATTGGCCACACTTAACATTTCATAAAATTGGAATACAAGACATGTTAGTGTGTCTATCTCTCTGCATATGTTATACATATTTTGATATAAGGCATATGTTAGACACAGTCTGCATATGTTATACATATTCAGATATAAAACATGTTATATATATCCTGATAAAATAGAATTCTGGATGACTCTTCTAGCCCTAAAGAATGCAAATGAAGCTATCTGTCCTTTAGGAAAGATAAAGATACTATACATAATGTTCTATTTATATTTCTTAATAACATATTATTAAGAAACCTATTTTTAAATATTTCCCTTAGAGTTACCTTTAGACACAACCTACCACCTAAAATCAGGAACAAAATTTGAAAGTCAAAACCAAAATGACAAGTCTAATCTACCACTTCATTCACAGATCCTACTTCTATATGGTTTCTGATTATGTCAAAAAAATCAAATTTACACTTTAGAAATCAAGATTTGAAAGCACTGAGTTTAAAAGAAAATGCCATAGGCTTTTAAGGCAATTCCAAAATAAAAATTCCAAAACTGTTTTGAGTGCATAAGCCATGATTAGAACAAGTTTTTAGCCTCCCATGGACTTCTAGCTGGTAAGAAGAGAGAAAAACACTTACATGATTCTTTTACTTCTGAGATACTTGTTAAAAAACAAAACTCTGATAACGCTTTATTGTCACAACACTATACTGTTTTAAATGTTAATACAGTATAGTTTCTGTGGGAAGCTAGGTTACAATAATTATAAAGAAACAAAGGGCTTAGAGATTGAAAGGTCTGAGTTCTAGTCTTTGTGGAGCTTTGACACTTAGTTGTTGTTGGACTTTGTGTGGGTCTAAATCCCCTCCTGTGTAAAATAAGAGGTAATTTTTTTACATGATTGCTGTTTATAATGATTTAAAGTATGTAAAAATGCATTTTAAAGACTAAAGCAGTGTCTCAAGCCATGTGCACGCTTACAGACACATGCTTTGGAAAGCATTCGGCATCCCAATCAAAATACCCTCTAACTTCCCCTTAAATGCCTAACAATGGAATTGGAAGAAAAACATGCAGGGTACTCTACAGTACTTCATTCTCATTAAACTTGAGTTTCCTCCACACAAATTCACTTAACAAGATCTAGTAGCCATTCCTATGGAGTCAAAAATCAGGTCTACGATACCATGGCCTCCAGGGTGGAAAGAATGGAAATGCTGATATAAATATTTTGAAAGCATCCAAAATTAATCATATTGATTGCATCTGTACAATTACAGGAAATGAAGGTTCATAAATTGGCTACAGATAATAAAATTTAAAAAGCAAATCTTTTATTATGAAACTTATGCCACAAAATTAGACCATGGAAGATACAGGAAATAGAATAAGATATTCTATATATATGGAAAAGAAGACTCTCTCCAAATTTATTTTATGTATTTTTAATCTGATATAATGCAAAACCTGATAATCATACCAAAATGAAAATGTTAGCAAAAATTGAAATGTAAAAGTTTTAAAAGCTGAAACACTCACATTTAAAATGTAATTAACATGGAACAAAAAACTAAGAGTAATTTGGTGGTTAGTTAATCATTATTTTAATTACTTGAATTTTGGGGCTTATGTCTTCTAGGTATAAATGTGTCAATATCATTTTTTCTTTCTCAGTTGTGGAGAAGGGACACATGCGATCCTCGGGTACCCTGTGCACAGTGGATCTTCTACTTAAGCGAGCAGTTTTCCTGCAATCTCTCACAGAAAAGATCTGTAGAGTTGAGGGTTAATTAATTTATTTGATATTTTAAACACCATATGTTTTAAGATTTGAGTGATTTTGCTGGCAAATTATCCAAGTTGTATTTATTATGTCTTAATTTTTATCTAGATGAGAATAAGTATACAAATTATTCAATTTAAATTATATACATCAATTGGGCAAATTATTTGCATAAAATTGTTTTGTTGTTACGTATAGCTTTAGACCCTGGAAACCCAGAAGACCAAATTGTTAAATCAATGTAGACACAAATATATAAACTGTTCCTTAAACACAAAAGTTATTATTTATCATTCTTTCCCATCAGTTATAAACCTGGTTTCTTTGTGGGCATTCTTATAGTCATGTTTTCACTAATAAAGAAACCCAACTCTATGCTCTTTGTGTTCATTATGTTCTTTGAAAATATAAAAGAATGCATTTTGAGTTTAATGTGATTATTTGTTTTTGGCAGCCACCTAGCAAGCTAACTAGAGTCATTTGCAGTGTACAAATTTTATAGTTTAAAAAAAACAAAGAAGCCTTTGCCAAACAATTAATGAAATGATACAAGAAATTTTTTTTTCTTTCACAAATACCATTTAACATTCTAACCCTGAAAGAGATGGCCCAATGATTTTTTTATAAATAAACATACATCGAATAGCACAATATTTTCAGCTAGATTATGTCACAAACTCTAATGGACACAATATGCCAAATAAATGGCATCTCTGACCTCATGCTATTGGCTGATTCTCACCTGCTGTATATAAGGAAAAGCCAAATTAAATATTGTGCCAATCCAGAATTCATTAGCAGGACTTGTCAGCTGTGTAAAAGCTTCCTCCCGAGTATCTGATCAGTGCTCTGGTGCATACTTGTTGAGCTTCATTTACAAGATTGTCAGGAAACTAAATGTATTTTCACAGCACCTTCCAAATCTTCAATCAAGCAATGTCTAATGAAGCCAAAAGGCAATTTCTCAATGCTTTTCCACTTCCTTTTTCTCCCAGTAGGATATTTACAAAGATAGCAAAGGAGATGACACACACCTCAGTAGCACAGAGAAGGGATATCCATAATCCACATCTTACCAAACGGAAAGTTCAAGTGCCATTCTTCACTTCAAGGGGAACTTGAAGGAGGGATTTGCTTTATTACAGGGTCCACTAATGCCAACTCTAAATCCCCATTGTTTTGCATAAGAGTTTATAAAATCCCTCTTTCATTTGTGAAAAGGAAACTCTCACAATACTGATGCACAAAATGACATTTATTGACATTAAAAGCCTCATCAGTTATTTCTCAGCAGTCTTTATTCCTTTTGCAGAGGGGTTTATTGTACCGTTTGGCATGAAGGAAACTGGCACTCCTCGAGTTTAGCAAAGTCTGGCCTGAAACCAATCCTCCAAATAGTTTCTTTAAGCTGGGCATTTTCCAAATACTGGATTGAGTCCTGTGGATGTCTATATGGGGCACATATGAGTTTGATACAACACAGAGTCATAAAGGTTTTTAAAAACATTCTGCTTTGCACTTAAACCATCAGTACTGTATCCGCACTAGAGCCTACGTTAGGCTGCGACGCATTAAGATCTCTCACCACTTCTCAGCTCACCAGGACTACTTTACTTGGGTCTCATCCCAGGAAATAGTGGCCACATACTTTCTCAATCATCTTCTCAGCCTTATCCTCAACCAATCTTTAAAAAAGCAAGCAATGAACAACTTATGTCTTCATTACTTAACCATCTGGAGAGCTTCATAGAGTTAGTGCCTACACTTATAAGAAGCTGTCAAATAGAGCTTTTTCAAGACTAATAGGGGAGATAATTGGTTTTATTTATTTATCTGTCTTAAACTTCCTACCACGTTCCAGACACTACAGATTGGAGACAGAAATAAAAAATATCTTCCCTATCCTCAGGGACTTCACACTCTAAAAGAAAGGATATTAACACTGGACAACCACCACAACAGCTCTCGGCATGTGCTGTGAGGAAAATATTCACAGGAGGATTTGTAAAAGCGGGAAAAGGCACCAACCAAGCCCACCTGACTGGAGATGAACCCAGAGAGGAGGGTAAACTGTAGGGCGTCTCTGTCCTCATTGCCTTACCAGGGAGGTGACATTTTATTCTAAAGGCAACTGGAAACCAAGCACCAAAGCAGTTTAGACAGAAGGTCTGTTTGAGTTTTTCAAAAGATCATTCTAGCAGCAGAATGGTAAACGGATTGAACTTCCTAGCTCTCTGCAATTAACAAAATTACATCAGTGTCTACTTCTAGCTTTGACAACAATGAAGATATGTTATTCCTTCTTTGATACATTCCATTAAATAGAGCTAGCATGGTGAAGATCATACTTTTCATTACTAACTCTTGCTGTATAGTTTGCAAAATGTAGAGTTTTGTTTTTGTTTCTGTTTTTGAGGAAGATTAGCCCTGAGCTAACAACTGCTGCCAATCCTCTTCTTTTTGCTGAGGAAGATCGGCCATGAGCTAACACCCGTACCCATCTTCCTCTACTTTCTATGTGGGACACCTACCACAGCATGGCTTGCCAAGCGATGCCATGTCCGCACCCGGGATCTGAACCGGCAAACCCCAGGCCACCAAAGCAGAATGTGCGCACTTAACCACTGTGCCACTAGGCCGGCTCCAAAATGTAGAATTTTGAGAAAAATCAGTAAAGAATTGAAATACTATTTTCTATGAAATTTTCTCTATATAAGGGGTGATTTGGTAGTTACTTCAGTATAAGAGACAAATCTTAAGTTGTTAAACATTTGATTTGAAAGCTGATCAACGCAAATGATATAATTGGTACAAGCTTATAGATTTCTGGAAACAATTCATAACACTGAAGATGTGTTTTGTTGTAAACCAAAACTTTTTCCATGTCTGGAATCTAGATTGAATCTACTGGCTGTCAATGATTCATAGTTTATATTATTTTACGTTTATACTTCAATTATTAATATGAGTATTTCATTCATGGCACTTATTTAAAATAATACTGTCTTATTTTATGTGTGCCTTGGGTTATATACTGCCCTAGTAATCTAAGGTTAAATTAGACAAAATATCATTTAACCTTATTTTCTAAAAGTACATGTACATAACTTTATGAAAGATGAAAGCTGAACTTCCATAGTATTTCATTTCCACTTCTGTTAAGGCACTTACCATCAAAGGCACTTACAAAAATGAGCTGCTGTGTTATTTGCATATATATTTACCATCCCTCCAAAACCCTGTTTGCCACACAGGTTGGATATTTCAGCCTGACTTTTTTTCTTCCTAACACACAAATTATGGTTTTTCATTAGTCTGTCACTCAGTTTTTTACAAAGTGCAATTCTGTTTAGCATATCCACAATAAACATTTTTGAAATAATAAATTGTTACTAAACTGCATTTTCCTGCCATCCACAGAAGTAAATTAAGGAAATGAGAATAAAATAAAAGAAATAAAGATTCCAAAATTGTTAATTTTCGAAACAAAAATAAACTGACTTCCATTATTACTGTTGTGGAATAATTTTTAATTCTGTAAAGTAGTGTAGAATTTGTAGAAAGTATAAAGCATCTTATTCAGTTTTAAGACAACCCCATGTAATAAGTCGTTATTAGTTACATTTTGCAGATACAAAAGCCGGGTTTCAGAGAAGTTAAGCGACTTGTTCACGGTTACTCTGCTAAGAAGTAGCAGAATTTGGAGCTTGGCTACAAACCTAAATGTTTGGTTTCAGGGCTAATCCACAATCCATTGTAACTTTTATACCGTTGAGACATAAAATATACCAGATTATAGGGGTCGGCCCGGTGGCCTAGTGGTTAAGTTCACGTGCTCCACTTGGGTGGCCCTGGGTTCAGTGGTTTGGATCCCAGGTGCAGACCTATGCACCACTTGTCAAGCCATGCTGTGGTAGGCGTCCCACATCTAAAGTAGAGGAAGATGGGCACTGATGTTAGCTCAGGGCCAGTCTTCCTCAGCAAAAAGAGGAGGATTGGTGGCAAATGGTAGCTCATGGCTAATCTTCCTCAAAAAAACAAAACCAGACTTTAAAACATTCCATTTTTTTGTCGCTTGGAATATGCCATTGCCCAGTGCAATCATCCTTTCATCTCTGTGACTCTTACTCTCAAATACTGGATCATTTTATATTATGCTAAGACAAATTCTAGAACATAATAATCAGTGGTAATAATGATGCCCTTGAAAAATTTGGTAGCAATAAAAGATTTTAAAAAGCCTAAAATTACATTATGTCCAATATCTATTAATTACTAAGCAGCTCTTATTGCATTCTGCTTCTCTAAAAATTGATCACATTTATACATTAGCTCTCATTTAGCTAAAACAAAGAATTAATGGAACAAATACATGTGACCATAAAGAAGTATATTATAAAACTAACATAAAACTTTATATCCAAACTGTTATATATATTTTTGCCTCAATTAAAATAGTCATATGCCATAAAATGTAAATAAATGTCTCTTTCTGAATAAACTCTGCATAGTTGTTTAATTCTGCGCAAAGACAAGAAAGAAAGAAAAAAGGAGAAAGAAAAATTTTTATACATTTATAAAAATTCACTTTTTATTTTATAACATCTTCTGGCCTAAAATAAAATTATACTGCTCAAAAAGTTGGTACAAGATGCATACATAATTATTAAATAAAGATATACATTTTTTATAAAAATTTATATTAGATTATGTTCTTAATAATTTGCTTCATTCTACAATTATAATTTTTAGACAAGTCGTACACTTTAAGGACTAAAAACTACAAACATATCTTAATGGCTTCAAAGAGGTTTCTAACACAGTTTTACTGAAAATCAAATATCAATTCTTTTTGTAAAAAAATATGAGATGTGAGAAGGCTCCAATATAAATATTAATTTATAGGGAACACTCCATAAAGAATAAAGCGGACACATTCTCTGAAGCGAATTTTTCCTATGACTTTAGAGCTTCTATCATTATCCCAAATTATTTTTCTTAAACAAGCTACTCTTCATCTTCAATTCCATGTGAATGAGCAACCTCAGACTTAAGGATAGCTGGAAAAAAGAGGCAATATGGTCAGTCTTTTCATATTCTCTGCTAAAAGCATAATTTTCAATGATTTATTAGTAGATTTTCAATAATTAAAATGAAATATAAGAAACTCACTAAAGCATGGATTGCCAATGCCATTGACTACCATGCCCCTATTATGGAAAAAAAAATCCATCAATGAATGAAAATACAATTCACATTTTCAGAGTCCTTGCCATTTTAATGATTATTTCATAGCACCATTGTTCTAATTTCCTATAATTGCTTTCATTTGAAACATAGGCTTTATGAGAATCTGAAGGACTAAAGGATTAAAGGACTGAAAAGTGACAAAGCCAAATGAGGACACTTGGACATTCAACGCTTTTATAATGACTACCAAGTGGATGGGGACAATATTTTTCTTTTTCAAATATCCCCTTTAACTTATCATTAGTGCATTTTACATCAGCTTCCAATCACTTCTCGTTATTTTCTATAGAGAGACAGTAACAGGATGAATTCTTTTGTCAAGGCACAAGAACACCCTATGGATGTCCACATTGCTTCATACACTTGAGATCTAGTGACTGTATTTTCGGTTCTAGTCTTTGGCTAAAATTGACTTATAGAATTTATTCACCAAGGTCACTGGAGTCAGATCATTTGTATATTTCCCCCATCTCACTCCAGGTGAAGCCAATTTGAGTATTTTGAGTGGTGGGTGTCTCACTATTTCAGGACAATTTGTCACAGAAACTATGCTTACCCAAGAACTTTCCTAGTGAGTCTAAAGCAGTGGCCTTCTTTTCAATAGATTTGTGAGAGACAAATATCTCAATTGCTATGTGACAGGATTCTTCTGTTACACGAGCGAATCAGCTTAAAAAGACTCAAAAAAAAGAGCATGATAACCTTAGCAGCAGCATGAACCTCAGTGGACTAGGAAAGAGTACATTTAGAGTGGACTTTGGAAGGGAACAACCGTTTCCCAAAGATTGTTATTGCTTAATGAGATCCGTGATCACACATCCATTACGTGGGATAAACATGGCTCCCTGCTGGCTCCCCAAAGCCTGCTGACAGTTGGTGGTTATGATTTTAACTCACTTGAACACCCTAGAAAAGTTTTAATGTCTTTTTCTCCTATTTCTACAATATTGGAACTAGACCTGAATTCACCATGTAGAAAATATAATAGCAATGTTAAAATAGTATAACTTGGAGAGTCCCTATAGTGGTTCTGTGTTGCTACTATAAGTAATGCTTATTTTAAGAGGCAATCTTCTTCCATTTTCAAAAAAAGTAATTTTAGGAATATCTATAAACTTATCAGATGTGAAGAATTTGCAACCATTGGCTTACTCTAATAAATTATATCCCTTTAGTGAAGGAAGCCCAAGATTAATATTGTACATATTTTGCCTAGAACTACTTGCTTTTATTATTTTGCAGGAAAGCAAAGTATAACGTTTTTGGTTTTAAAAAGACAAAAATAATGAAACAATATATTTCTAAATTTTAAAATTATTTTATGTAAAAAGTAGCTCTTCCTACTGAGAAGGAAAATGTTATGTCCATCAGGCATTCCTCATAGTGTCCCTACCTAAAGAGAAAATAATAGCATCAGCAAAGTGCAGTGCCAGCATTCAAAAGTTATATCTTGTTCCACTGTTTTCAAAAACTGTATAGAATGATATGTCTAGTATTAAAAGACACAAAACCAAGCCTTGATTTTAGACTTTATTCTGATTTTCTGACAGAAAATCTTTAGCATACAGACTCTGATGAGAAAGCAAACTATCCTTTATGTAAACTTCTCACTTAGAATCATTGAACGTTTACTTGGTATTATACAATCACATCATTCTTCCTGGAAAAAAAATTAGTATTTTTCAAGAAGTATAGTAATACCCGTGAAGCATAAAAGGAATAACAGATGCTCCTATTCCTTCCACCTGTTTACTTTTAAGGCAAATGCAAAAGCTTTGTATGGGTAAAAATAAGTAATAAAAACTTGAAAATCCTTGTTGATAACTCACAAAAGCCAAAAAAATGCCATCTTTAGTAAAACCACCAAGATGGGAAAAGTATTGTAGATTGCCAATAACTTACTCTTTCTACTTTCCGATTCAACATAGCAGTATATGCCCACAGGACACTCAGCATGCAGGCAAAGTCATGACTTAAAGAACCACCAATAAGTTAGTAAGTGGTAGGAGAAACTCTTTGTTCTAATGTAGTCAAAATGTCATTTTAAACTACTTGAAGAAAAAATAAATTATATTTCAAGTGACTAACCTCTGGAGAGAATTTGAGAATCTATATTGAAATGTATTCCTCAACAAGTATCTTTTCTCCTATTATAAAGTAGTTCATAAATTATATTTGGAGATTTTTGTATGGTTTCTCTTAAAGATAATTTTAAAAAGCCCACCTTGGATTCACTGAATGATAAAGAAAACATCTTCTGCATGTCTCACTGTTCAAGAGTTCATCTTGTATTAACCATACTGAACTACAGAAACTCTTACTGTAAGTCAGTTCTCTTGCTCCTCACTAACTTTGCATCTGAAATTCCCTCTGCTTAGAAGGTTCCCATTTGGGGCAGCAATAACTTACATGGCACCTTAGTGCTAATTAGAAAAAAGAACCCCCTCTGGGCAAATGTAACCCCATAGAGGGCACAAAGCTTGGTAAGGAGAGTGAGATCTGGATATCATTCCTCCCTACCGTTCCTCTGCCTGGTTCCTTTGCAGACTCTGTAAGAGCCCTGGTTTCTCCTACTAGTACTTCACTGGTTATTAAGTGTTAATAACTGCCCACTGCGAGCTGTAAATGTATGTACACAGTAATAAAATTATAATAATTCCCAGCATGTATTAAGCAGTGATTTTGAGTTGGGAGTTTATATATTTCTATTCTATACTTATGACATCCCTTTGAGCTTTTTTTGCAAATAAGTATATAGAGTTTCAGAGATATTATTCATTATGGCCAATGTTACACAGCTAACAAGTGATAAAGCTTAGATTGGAATCCAAGTGGACTGACTTCAAAACATAATTTCTTAATCTCAAGCATAACGGTGTTTTGTAAACTCCTGGGAACAGCTCAAGTGTAGGTTCCTGGTTCTTTGTACTTTTCCCTCGTGGCATTAGAGTGGTAGAAAGCACTAGATGATCTTGGCACAAAGAATTCTCAGAATCTTTAGAGAGAGAGCCTTTTGTCCAGGGATAATGTTTTAACTTTGTTTACTGAGTTATTTATAACCTACTTCATCCTGGAAAGGATTTAAGAATGATGTCTTCTATTTATATCACATCACATGAGGCCATACTAACACAAACAACCAAACAAACAAACAGGAAAAGGCCATCTGTTGTAATAGGGATTTGGGGATGTACAATATTGCTTTCCATTCATAGAATGAGTGTCATTCTTAAATATTTTCATCATATGGGACTATGATAGAATATAACTAAAAATACAACCATTATTACAATACTGGTACTAATAAACTTCCCTTATTTGAGTGCCTACTATGAAGTGGATACTTAGGTATTTTTTCAAAACCTTAAGAGATTTTGATAGTTATCACCATCCTCATGTCATAGGTAAGGAAACTGAGACCTGCAGAGATAACGTAATTGATCAACTGTGATACAGCTAAAGAATGCAGTCTTGTCTTTCACAATGATACACCATGTTGCCCTTGAATGTTGCAGCAAGGCAGAGACTGTAGAGCACTACACATCAGTGACCTTTTAGTCTCTCCTAGTAGCTGCATTATTAATTCTGTTTTGTACACAGAGACCTAAAATCAGTTACTCAGTATAGAGATACTTAATATCACCTAAGAAGTATTCTGTCCAGTAATGTTCAATTTGAATCCTGTCTAGTCTGTAGATCTAATACCAAGTTTATAAAAAATACTGGAGATGGAGGACCAAGATTGATGAAATAATGAAGAAATAAGACTAATTCAGAACACAGGATACTCTACAATTGACGAATAATTTCAAAAGGTCAAGGTCTTGAAAAAATATGAACGGGTACTGCTGAATATGAAAGGAGAATTAAGAGACATAACAGCCAAAAATAATGCATGATCCATGATTACCTACTAACTGAAAAGAAAAAGAAAGATTTAGAAAGCTATAAAAGACATTTAGGGAAAACTGAAGAAAGGTAAAATGAGCCAGCAAGATCAAACAAAAGAGAAGGAAATGAAGGAGAAGATCATTTTTGCTGAACGAATCAGAGCAGATATCATAGAATAAGGCATTTGTTCAATCTATTCCATGACATTACTCTGTGATTTTCCAGACTATGTTGATTTCCCCCTTGTCTAAACTCTAACTTTAACAACAACAGTTTTGAATAAATATTGCTAGTAACATCCTCTAATTGTTTCGTATGTGTAAGCCTCTTCTCCCCAGCATTCCATTTCCTACTCTTCTAACGGATTCTGCAGTGCTCAGTACAAGACTCCAGAGTTGGCACTCAAGTAGGTTGAGGCAATGGATATTTTTGTACACACAGAATCCAAAGTCCTCCTCCTGGCAATGAGTGCTTTAACACGAAGCAATATGTACTGCAATAAAACTCCAGTGTAAATTAAAGGATTAAAGGATTCTTTGAAGCTAGCTCTGGCTCCATGCTCTCATTGCAAAATTTAATAGAACTAGATGCTAATAAAAATAAGTTTGTCATTAGCCAGCAGGGGGAAAAAAGATCCCTTCAGTGGTTACAGAATGCAGCCTCACCACATCTTGGTGAGGTGGGAGTCTTTATGCATTATTCTCCTCATTTTACCAGGCAGGAAGTAGACACAGAGAGAGGCTAAGTGACTTGCCCAAGGACAAAGAGTGAGTCAGATGCAGAGCTGGGAATTGAGCCCACTTCTCCCGGTTCCCAGTGTACAGCTTTTCTCAGCAAGCCATAATGCCTTTCAGATGGATCATTTCCTAAAATGTATTAAGTTGTTAAAAATTCAATATGGGTGTTGCATTGCTTTCCAACTAGCTCTGTTTCTCAGTATCCTACTAGAGCTATTATCAGAAGTTAAATTGATGGTCAGATTAGTAATCTCATATCTATAATTTTTAGACAATATGCCACTAAAACTGGATATATCCAAACACCTAAGATGAATCAGAGTCTCTGCAGAGTGGGTTTGTGCTTGGCTCTTTTAGCAGGTGGGGGAGGACTCCACAGTGAGAAAGAAATTGCAGTTTCAAAGTTAGGAGGAACTGGAAATGATCATGAAGAACAAGACTTCATCAACTACCAGTAAGAGTTCAAAAAAAACTCAGCAATATGGTGGGCACTAAAAAAGCAAGGAAATAAAAAAAGTTGTGTACATTGAGAAAGTGGATATTTTAGGCCCTTCGAGAAGATTCTAGACACTTACTTTTATACAAAGCTATGCTTGTTTCATTAGCCGGGATTTTTACCCATTGGTTCACTGTGAATCAAGGGCAGGAATTATCCTTTTTAAGGCAATTAGTGGAGACTCTTACTGTGCAACTAAACCTGAAATGGTAAGTAAGTAGGCCAGATGCTAACATTCCCATATGTCTTCTGATTTTGATCATTAGAAATACCACCAACTGATCACTGTGACCTTTAGCAAGGAACACAACCTCAGCTGCAGATCCTCCTTCAATATAGTAGTCCTCACAAATACCAATCAGTTAGGATTCATCCAAAAGATCCACCCCATTCACTATCTCTGGCACGTGATTTTCTGTTCAATCACCATCCAAAAGACAAGGTACGGAATCACGACAGGCCCACAGCCTCACCTGCCAGGGCTGATCAAATCCTTCACAATTATTTCTTATATGACTCATGTATGCTTCTATAATTTTTCTTGTCTGAATTAGACCATCAACTCCTTAAGGGTAGAGATGCCTTTTATTTGCAGTCTCTAACACGGTTTTCCTGAGAAAAGATCAATAAATATGGATTGATTTTATAAAATTTATCTATATTTTTCTTTAGAAACTTTGGGAGGAGTGAAATTTTGAATGCCTGGATAAGCAGCACCACTGTCCTCACTCTAGTTCAGAATTGTAGTCAGGAGATAATCAGTCACTGCAGTGAGTACTCTACTGAACTGAAAGTACTGAGCAAAATGATTTCTTTGGGAACACTAAAATATATTAATAGAGAAATTGTTCTTGCAATTGTTTGTCACCCTTAAGATAATCCTGTGACACTTAAGAGAGCGCCTCCAGTTAAGTTTCTGAAGTTTCAATATCCTATGAAAGTCCTTAGATAAGTGGTTGATTCCAGAGCAGAAATGGCAAACACAAGATGAGCTTGAATCATCCGGCAGTGCTAGAAAGTAAGAAAGTGCTCAGAAAAGGATGGGGATGTCAAAAGGGCAGAGTAGCCAATCAGAAAGTGCTCCCATAGCCAAAAGTGGAACAATTTGAGCAAGAAAATAAACAATGATAGTATTGGATTATAACACAAACGATAAAATAAATATATGTGAATCTACACTGATATAAATAAATAAATAAATAAATAAGGATAGCTCTTCCTTACAGAAGAAGTTCAATTAATAAATGTAGAAAGAATAAGAAAGGCACCACCTCACCCAAATGATAAAGGTTAACATCACCAATAATAAGATCTATTGGCACATATCTCTTGCTTCAATACACTGAAGAGGGCACATTTCTTGGGTGATGTTCTTGTCAAAAATATATGATCATAAGACAATACAAGACAACCCAAATTGTGAGACACACTATGAAATAACTGATCAAGATTCTTTAAGTGAGTTCAGGTCATGAAAGTAAACTGAAACCAGAGATTGTCACAGATTGGAGATCTAAGGAGATATGGCCACTTAATGCGACGTTGAATCCCAGACTGAATGCTAGGATAGAAGCGGGTCATTAGTGCACAAACTGGTAAAATGTAGGCAAAGTCTGTAGTTCAGTTAATAACATTTTTTGCACCAATGTTAACTTTTTTTGATAATTGTATTATAGTTACACAATATGTTAACACCAAGGGAAGCCGAGTGAAGAGTGTAGGGGAACTCTCTGTACTAATTGTATACATTTTTCTGCAAGTCTAAATTTATTTCAAAATAAAAAGTTTTAAAAAATGCTTTGGAAAAAAGGACTGGTTTGAATAATCAGTTTGGATATACTAAATCCTCTGTGAACACCGGTGTGAAATCTAAAGGCAGTGTGTGGTAATAGAGCACAGTTGGCTCTTGTTAAGACACAGCTTTCCCAAGGAAAGGGAGGATGAACCACAAGCCTACATGTGATCTCGTTTGTGTCTCAGCATGAGAATTTGTCTGCTCATCAGGATTCTCTCTTTGCCATCTTAACTTCACCATATTTGTCTTCTCCCTTTTGGTCTTTTCTTTTTTTCCTTGCACATTTCAATAATGATCTGTGCGTGACACAGCATCATGGTTTTCGCCATGTGGCTGTTACTTATCACGAGTATTTTTCATGAGGTCCTTGGAGTACTGAGGCTGACTGAAATCATCCACATAGCATTTCCCCACCATTATTGTTTTGTTTCTTAGATGATTTTCGGTGACATGTTTCTGCCCCACGTCACTACTGCATCTAATATCATTAACTCTCTGCTGAGTCATTGAGAATTTTCTCCGCACTCACTTTCTCTACCCCAATTCTGCCCTTATGTCTCGCAGGGGAGAGGAAGTTGTGGAGGTAGAGATACAAGACATTGTTGAAATTCATCTTTGGTATCCTTCCTGCCAAGGCCATGACCTGCAACAATAATGCAGTACAAATTTCAGGGCATTATGCTCGGCTCTCTAGGACTGCCTTTTGTCTGCAATACACCAAGTAAAATGTCTTCATTAGGACCCAATCCAACCCCCTGTTGATGTGTGCAACTGAGGGGCTCCATAGCAGGTCACAAGCTGTCAGCCTGGGTGTTAAATCCATCAGCTTGTGTTTTCGACCGCCACAATATTATTTCTTTGGATTTTTGTGTTGTTTTTATCTTGATGTGCAAGATTCAAAACTTGGGGCATTGTGCATAAAAATCCAGAGTCTGGGCCTCTCCTGAATTATCTAAAGGTCTGGCCACCTTTAGCCCACATTCACTCAAGGCTGAAGTCTGCTCCAGTTGACTATCAGCTGCCACTTTGGACAACATGGGTATTCTCTAATTTCACGTCACCCAGGGCACCTTCTGACCAGCCTAGGTGCTGCATGTGTTTGTGTTTGCAAAACTTGCCCTATATCTTGCCCTTTAACTCATAAAG
The DNA here is from genome assembly GCF_021613505.1 of Equus quagga. Lineage (NCBI taxonomy): Eukaryota > Metazoa > Chordata > Mammalia > Perissodactyla > Equidae > Equus > Equus quagga. The sequence goes on from NC_060270.1 coordinate 85,774,786, forward strand.
TTCAGTCAAATACGTCTGAATGCCTTTACTTAACGTGATGAGCAAAGAAATCTAAGCAGCCTTTTCTCGGAGTCTAGGGATCTCAGAAGCCATAGCCAACCTGTTTCCCTCTGTGTAACCATACAAGAAATGCTGCCTACCATTTTCTCTGGCCTGCAGAAGGGAGGGAGACGGGCAAGATTGTTGCTTCTGGTTCCTTTACATGATTTCCTGCTTTTTAAGCAAATGCTATTCTTATTGTATACTGAGCTCAACTCTCACTTACATAGTGACTGTCAAGCATGGGTTTGAGACGTGGTGATAGAGCCATTACTGCTGTGTTTCACGTGGAAGAGAGTTTTACTAATCCTCTTTGGCATTCATCTCTAAATCTTGGTGAACTCAAGTAGCTTCAATCTCTGAAAGTTTATTTTGGACTTAAGTGATTTTCTTGCTATTGCTAGATTTTCAGGTGTCTCGCCGGCTTAACTGTTATCTGAATAAGCTTTGTTTATTTTCCTTGGCTCTTTATAGCAGGTCTAAGTCTGTTTCAAAGGGTCACAACATTTCCTGCCCCAATGTCTTTTATTCTGAGCGTGCAGTTAGTAATTATTGTTTTGCTTTACCTAAAATATAAATAACCTCCTTCTACTCATTTTGAACCTTTTCCCATAGTACTTTCCTTATGAAAGAAAACAAGCCCTTCAGCAGACCTCAGTGTGATGCGAGCAGGGTTCTAGTCGGGGAGCATAAATCATGCCTCGTACTCACCAATATTCAAGTAACCCTTCCCCTTCCTGCTGTTTTCAATTACTCGGATTAATTTATTTCCAAACCTTTTGGCACCCCTCTGCTAAAGTACACTGCAAACAAATTTATAGTGAGTTCCAAATTAAAAAGTAACGTCAAATTGTCCAGCCTCAAACTTTATTTGGCTCAGTCACTCTCAGAGTTAATAAAATTTTGGTGTTTATTTTATATTTAACTTATTTCTAGGCATGATGTTGATTTTAGTCCTGAAATTTTGGAGCCAAATTATTAAAGGGGCTTTTGACAAGGTGAATAAAAAATGGACTGAACTTAAAGTCATACCCAAATTAGACTTCTGCACATGCATCGAGCAAATGTCTACTAAATCTGCAGGTAAGCTCTTTACACAACAAATAAATTGGTTGTGATCTTTTGCTTCAATATCTTATTTTAGCATTTCTAAAATTATAATGCCTGATCTTTGGCTTTCTCTTTTTTTTAATGAATTATCTTCCATCTTGCCAAACCTTTCTTTTTCTTTTTTGCTTTTTCTGTTTTCCAGGTGTGGAAGATTGACCCTGAGCTAATATCTGTTGCCAGTCTTCCTCTTTTTAATTTTTTCTCTCCAAAGCACCAGTACATAGTTGTATTTCCTAGTTGTAAGCCCTGCTAGTTCTTCTATGTGGGATGCTGCCACAGCATGGCCTGATGAGCAGTGCTTAGGTCTGAGTCCAGGATCCAAACCAGCAAACCCTGAGCCTCTGAAGCAGAGCAAGTGAACTTAACCACTATGCCATGGGGCCAGCCCTGGCTCTCTTTTTATTTTAACCTAATGTCTGTTTAGTATGTATTTTCCCTTCTTAAATCTAAAGACATCCCATGTTTTAAAATTAAGAAAATAAGTTCCCTTTTTAAACATTACTGGTAATGACCATATAGCATTTCCAAAGTGTGGAAGAGGTAAAGTACTTCCTCTGTAATGTTGCTGTTTGCAATATAAATAGCGTCAAAAGGATTGATAACTCCAAGTTACTTTTTTGGCACTACATGTCCAGCACAACTTAAAAAGTAACTGAGTGAGAATATTTTGGGGGCTAAGCTTGTACTTTGGAATGAAGATTTGAATATCAAGGTTTAAAATTAAACTTTGACTTTTTCTGAAGGTAGATAACAAGAAAGAGCCAAAAAAGAAAAGAGCAATGGGAAAACTCAATGGGACCAAATCCTAAAACAATCTTCAAATAACTTAGGACCCAGAGTAACTCAATGGGCTTAATATTAAAAGAATTAATTAATTCAAACACTGTATTCCTTTCTTCTTTCTCACAGATCCTCTGGGCTCTGATATTTTTCCTTTTCTGTCAGTTTTATAAAACCTCTCTCTTTTCTCTTTCTCCTATTCTTATTCTCTCTTTCCTTTTTAGCTCCAGCAAGAACTCAATAGACCCACATGGGTTTCTTTTGTAGCCATAAAAAATCTTTCCCTGAAAATCCAAAGTTGTACAATGGCTAAACTAGTGTTTTTATTGCCTGTTCTGGTTTTTGTCGTTTGGTTGTTTCTTCCTCCAGTCTATACATCACTTTGGTACATAGTAGTTGCTATAATATATATTTAATGAATGTGTGGATAAATACAGAAAATAATCCAAGAGCCTGATTGACCAAGAGGAATACCCATTAGGGCATAAACTCTATCCAGTAGGGTCTCCCCTACTTGCTGTCAGCATCCCTTTTCCTTTCTACAGTTTTCCAGAATTTCCAGGAAAGGTAATGAGTACAGCCAATAGCAGCTGTCTTACAATTTCTTGCTTCAATTCAATATTTATAAGTGGGAACTTGACTATCAGCACAAATTCTTCTCAGTCATGTCAAGGATTTGGGGATAATGAAAAAGGACTTCTTCCTTGAAAACATCGAGGATTTCGTCAAGAAAACAAACCCATATGAGTGTTCAACATGCCCCATTGCCTATGCCTTCTGCCGTTATACTGGTTTAGACTGTTAGAAAGAACAGAAAAGGAAGTGCTGTTATATTTACCAATGCTTAGAATGTTGCTAAATGTCTTATTTGATACAAAGAGTAAAGAATACTGTGAGTCAGATTCTACTAATTCCCTTCTGCTGACACGATATGGGTAAACATGGGAGAATAGGGAAGATGGTATTAATAATTCTGAAATATAAAAGAAAAGGTAATAAGAAGGCAAACATTATTGCAGGGTCCACACATGGCCATCACATGCCTTACGTTGTGAAACATGTTTCATACAAACCAATAAGAGGTGCTACAAAACGAAACGCGTTCACTTTTAAATAACCTAGAATGTTAACTTTTACCTCCAAAGATGATAATTTGAGGCTTTACTTCATGCCTTATCCTCCTAATATATTGAGTGGTGCTGCATTCACTGCTACAGGAAATCTTCCCAAAGCGAAGATGTGAGTCGCTCCTCTGCCTTGCCCTCATCTGCACTGTTACCTCCTCATTGACGTCACCAACATCTCTCTCCAGGACAATTACGATAACCCCTTAACTGGATCACTGTATCTCTTCTTGTCCTCCTCCATCCAGCAGCAAGCATGATCTCTTAAATAATTAAGTTGTGTCGTGTCACCTCTGATGAAACACCCTATTGCTGCTGATTATAATCAAAACAAAATCCAAATGCCTCACCTTGATCTGCATGGTCCTACCTGCTCTACCCTGACGTCATCATAGATAGGCCTTTTCCCCACCCCTCTCTCCCAAACACACACAGTTCGCTTCAGACAGACACACACCCTCTTTCTTTCTCTAAAATGTCAAATCCATGACTTCCTCTCAAGGGTTTGCCTGGAAAGCTCCCCTCTCAGAGTTACTCATTAGCTTGTTCCCTCTCATCACTTTTGAGTCAGCAAATATGTCATCCTTCTCAAAAAGGCCTCCTGTGATGACAACCAGCAATCTCCAGAGCACTGCTCTCAATTACGTTACGTTATTTTTCTTTCTTCTTAGCACAAAATATTATTTGTTTACTTATTTATTTGCTTATTGTCTTTCTCCTCCGCACTAAAATGTAAGCCCCATCAGCCCACTTCCACTGTCTAACTTGCTCACTGGCTTCATTTCCAACACCTAGAACAGTACCCAGCACATATTTGCTCCACTTTGTGGAATGAGTGGACAAATACACGAATGACTGCCAACCACAGGGATTGCTTTGGGGATTATATGATTTCAGTAGGAAACAACTGAAAAAAATTAAAGTGTCCTGAAAAAGTAAGGGATTTCTGTTGCTATTAGTAGTTTATATTAAGTTAATGGTATAATTAATAAAATCATGGATATTTACGAAACGTAATACAAGACGCAATGTGTTTTCACATCCATTATCTTCCTCTCACTCATGGAAGGTGTTAGGGACACTCTGCAACTCTCTTTTGAGTTGGTTGGAGCAGTTTTCTGTAAAACTCAGGTGGCATTTTCACAGGCACGCAGATTAAAATGCACACAAGATAAAACCTTCATGCCCTTTATAATTTTATGTTCTCCCAGCAATGAGAGCAGCAAGGGGAGTGGAAAAAGTGCTAAGATTTCGGTTCATAGGCTATCAGGATTAATGTCAAAATATTTAACCATATCATTAGCAAGTAAAAATAGAAAAAAAAAAAAACCCATCCTAACAGGGGAAAGAACTATTACATCTGAAGATGGACAGATACAGTATTTTTAAGTTCTAAATTGTACCTGTTTTTAATGTTGGTCAATGTTGGACTAAGTCATCTAAATGACTAATTTTCCCCCAAATAAGATTTGTACGCTACTAGTATTATAGGCCATCAGTATGGTGCTGGTGAACTGCTAGCCTTTTTGTTAGAATGACAACAATACAAGGGCTCAGCAATAGGGCCCGAATTCTGAGTTAGTAATTTTATCTATAAATCTTAGTTATTTTTTTAAATGAAAATTTCAGAAATATGAATGCCCAGTAGGCACCATCTGTAATACTTTCACCTGACGAGGCAAAAATCTCACCCATGAGCTGGCATCATTATTACTGTACTTTCAAGGGCTCAATTATGAGAAAATGCCTTAAAAATTAATAGAGTTGAATATAAAGTGGAATATTTTAATAAAGCATACTTGCTATTTTAACATGTCCATATCAATAAAATATACCATTAAAAGCTTTAGAAAATGCACACAAGGTCTTGGATAATCTGAAAACCAAATCTTTTTTAAACCTCTAGAATTTATATTTTAGCAAAACTTTGAGGTTCCTAATTGCTTCAGGTACTTAGTCTGTGTGGATTGAAGCTTCAATAAATTCTTACTGTCAATATTCTCTCTCTTTTAATATCTTTGTCCTTCCTCTCTTTACACATCCTAATTTCTACAGAAAACAGATCATCCTAAACCCCTTTCTGTTATCAGCCTTATACCTACAGTTTTTCTTTTTCACAAATATCTTAAAATACCCTACGAACACTCAAGGCAAGGAACCACAACCAAGTTTCACTTCTCTTCTTCTCCCCTCTCCCCACTTTTAGTTCTCTTTTCTTGTTTTAAGAAGAAAGGCCTAAGACGACAAATTGTCATTAAAGAAAAACTCAGTGGTAGAAAAATTCTTAAGGAATTATGTATTCGTATTTCTAAAGTTAAAGCTGTCTCACAAGTATTGAAGGATGTCAATGCAATGTGGAAGTTAGGAAGGAATGTCCTATTGATTGAAAGAATAAAACAAGAGACGATCTGTGGTACCTTGATCTTACCTAAAGAAGAAACGTATTCTTTCGACTCAAATGAGATCGTGTTTCAATAATACCTGTCTTTGGTCTGAAGGCTAAGCCAGTCAGGACAATGAGGTGCATGCAACTCCGGAAGAGATGTCTGACTGTTAATAAGAATGCATTGTGAGATAAAATGTAACGCTGGTATCTTAGAAAGGCAACACGCTCTATCTAATTCAGGAATTTTTTTTTTTCTTTTTTCTCTTAACAAAGCTAGAAGGAATCATATGAAAAGGTACTTTCTCAACTTGTCTTCTATAAAGAACATAAACTTATAATATCATTCACCTGCAAAGGAAAACTTTCATATATAGATGACTATATTCAAGCATCTATCTGAGAAAAATAAGATTAAACAGATGATTCTACAATAAGAACGTATTCATTGAAATTACTTTTCATTGTTTCTATAGGTAAAGACTCCTTTGACAAGTGTTGTACATTTACAACATTGTGGAATATTTGAGAAATCCCATTGTGGAATGGTAGGTAATCTATTATTCAACAAATATGACTGGCATAGTTGTTGAACAATGTAAGTAACACAATCATTACCAACTTAGGCATTAGCCTTTTGCACTGAGGATACTTACAAGAATCTGACCTACTGGGAAATCAGCAACAAATGAGTGGGCCCATTTATTTAATCAAGCCATTGCATTTTTTTAACCTTAACTGGACATCTAATTGCAGACTAAAACTAAGTTAATGTGATTGCATGAGAAAGTTATTATAGCCATATTTAAAAGCATACTTAATCCTGTTGTCCATTTTATTACTGCAATGATTTCCACTACACATCCTGTATTGAGAGAAAGTCTTGACTTTGAAATAACATTTTGGAATATATTTTAATTTTTAAAAATATTTTACAAAATGAGAAAAATAAATTCAGTTAATAAAGCCAATAAATAAAAGTTATAAATTTCTACCTACTTTTAATAAAGTAACATTCGTCTGAGCACAAAAGAATTCAGAGCATGTATTTATTCATACTTTAACAGCGTTTAAAATTCTTACGCTATCCCAAGATAAGTATATAATTACTACCAAACATATTTAATTTGTTTGATATTATAGGCACAATGGCAAATGCACATATGATTTACTCCACAAAGTGTAGATAGAAAGTATTATGCATAAGTCTTTCAGGAAAATATGTTATTGTTGCTTTTCCATAAAATTCAACTTCAGGCTTTTTATGCAAGAATAGTTTTACTATTTTAGCAGATCTAACTGGCTACTATCTAATAGCTTGATTCGCAGTTAGTTACTACTCAGTTTCCTCAATTCGTTTACAGGAAGCTCAGTCAGAATAATTGGGTTTGTATAGAGATAGCCTAAATCAATAGGATGGAGAGAGAGAGAAACTATGTTTCAGTATCACTGAATTCAGAACAGAGCAATAAATAATACATATTTTCTAACTTGGTCTTGTAGTTATGCCAGGGGGGAAAATGGAGGCCACCAAATCATTTATGAGGGGAAAATATAGATCTAAAATTGTGAAGGCAACTTATAGCAGAAAAACTTCTAATAGAAAAAAGCCATAAATTTTGAAGGTCTAAGCTTACTTGTTCTTATGTGTTGCAAAATCTTCTGAAGCCTTCATTCCCTTTTTTAAAATATGGAGAGTTCATATGTACTTGGAGAGATTAACATTTTATTCAGACCAAACAGCACAAAATAGTGAAAACAGTGATTAACTACTATTGCAGGCACAATAATTTTGAAAAGCAAGCAAGGTAAATATACTCACTGGCACACATGTGAATTAGTCCAAAAAGTAACTTTTTAAAAACTCAAATTAATTTTTAGAGATATTTTCATATTTGATGTCTAAATAATAGAAATGTCTTTTCAAGGAACTAACAGGCTACAAATATCTCCTTCCAAAATAAAACAAGTGGAGAATGTTCCCAAGGCCTGTAGACTGTTCGATATGTGATGCTATCTCGCAATTTCATTCCTAGGCCTCCAGTCACAATGGATTGTTATAAAGGTTAAATTTGGAGAATAACAATCCCTCTGAAAACGTAAAGCAACTCCACAGAAGAGATTAAAATGTATCACTTGACATTTTTCTGTTTGGTTGCTTAGATTACTTTTGCCCTCCTTTTCTCACCAAACAAAAACCTTGTTATTTGCGCTCTCTATGTATCAAGGTAGTTTTTGCCATTATTCTTAGATTAAACATGGGAAGCCAGATTTTTTCAAAGAACAAAGGAAAAGTTTTTGAACTACCTAGAGTAAACATAATATTTCCTGATAGAAGTTTGGTCGAGTATATACTCTGGTTAACTCATTATAAGAATAGTCAACCTCTTGCTTTACTCTTCTTTAGCATTCAAGCTACTAAAAACATTGTTCCAAATCATAAGCATTGGGTACATCATAATTACAGGCATTTCAAAGGCAAATACATATTGACATTTCCTCCACTGTCAGATTCTGTTATAACAAAATATTTGTTATACGGAAATACATTCATTAGAAGATTGCATGTTGGGTGTTGAAAAGTAACACAAAGTTTTTTCACTTCATATTTTTGTTTGTCAAGGAAGCAATCATCACAAAAAAGATATATATTGTCCGGAATTTTTAAAGAATAAAAGTTTTGTTAAAAAACAATTTATCTCCAATTTTCAGGCCAGAGTGCTGTTTTTAGAGGTGTTTGTGTGCCAAGGCAGCCATTTTAAAGAGGATATCTTCATTTTAAAAAGATACACACACACACACACACACACACAATAGGTGAGTTCCACTTAGTGTTAAATGAGTTTAACAAAGGACATCACGTTGGTATACTCATCTTTAACTTTAGTATTAATTCTACTTTCTTTGAATGCATCTACCTAGAATGAAGACAAGTGTTTCCTTTGTACAAGAATTGTTTTGACAGACAGCCACAGAAAATAGAGAAATCTATCAATACATCTGGTTGGTACTTTTTACTACACAGAATCCCTATAACCGGGAAGGAACTGAAGAAAGGGGAGTGTACATTTCACGTAAGATATAAAAATTGATAGCAGAATCATGAAAAAAACCCTGAATCATGGTAATATATAGGATGGAGGGAAGATATAGAGATCCCTCACCATTGTAATCCTTGGACCAAGTCATGTTCAGTCCAGGTGACTCTAAATGGAGCCTATCTTTATGGTATCCCCTAGGCTCTGAAAAGAACTTGACAAGGCAAGAAGCAGGAAATGAACGTCCTGGATCCAATACACTTGCAAACTAAAAACCTGTGCATGTCTCTACCATGAATGATAAGTAGCATTTAGAAAGTGTCATCTCATTCTTAAAATATGTTAACTATATCACTCATCCCCCACTCTTTCTATGATTTCTTTCACATTTACTTAAAAAAAAATCACCTCCATCTTAACAATTCCAGCAAAGTTAACATTTAAGTTTTCTGCAATATTCTTATGCGCCTCCATTCTTAGAGGTTTAATTATATACAGCTTCACATTGATGGAAGCTTCTTTAAATTATTTTTATACTGCAAGCATTTTCACATGATATTTATTATGAAAGCAGAGGAAAATATTTATTTAAAATATTATTTTGTCTAAAGATACTTCATTCTCTTCTTTAAGAAACATTAAGTTGGATTCAGCCTCTTCCTTTTTTCATGTTTTTAACATACTGAACTTTTAAAAAATTTTTCCATTATCTCCTTTCCTTCAGTTTCACTTTGAGCTTGAGAAAGAGAGGGAGAGAGAAGAAAACTCAAAGATTACAGAGATCTCTTCAAAACAAAACTTTAGTGATATTTTTGGAACACAAAGAGACATGGATTGCAGTTCGTTCTCCTTTGAGGTAAGGAAGATTGAACTTTTCACACACACCTGATTGTCAGTTTCAGATGGTTTTATGGACATACACATTTAAATGATTACAACAGCATGAACTTTAATTATTTGGAAATATGTTTCCACATCTTATCAGACTCAGGAATTTAAAACAGACTAGCTTTAGTCTCTCAATCCCTTTTCTTTTCAGAAAATCTGACAATTTAAAATATACTTCCATTTAAGTCTTCATCCTTGTCAAGCAATACTTTGATATGATATGACATTGTTATATGACACATTGGATACTTCTAAGTGAGCAGGAATTATCCTCCATGTTTTGCTGTTAAGAGTTACAAAGATGTTTCCTTTTTCAGATGTGATGAAATCTAATAACAACTGGCATGTACATTAGCTTAACTCTGTATCAAAAGCAGTGTAAACTAAGAAGATAAACAATATAGAATTAAAGGACAAGTGGATGTGTATTGATTAAACACAAGCATACAAGTTAGTTTCAAGTATTTTTCTGTTTAAAAAAATTTGAGTTTATACTTATAAACTTACAAAAGGAAGAACAACACAGGTGGGGTAACACAACCATTTCTATCTAGTCCATACAGTTTAAGAAGCTACCCAATGCCAATGTATATTTGGAGAAGCTGAATGTGATTTCTCATTTTATGGCATGAAGTAGCTCTTGCACCATGAAACACACCTGTGTAATTCACATGCCTGCTCTCTTCTTCAAGGACAGCTGACATAAGCCTGTGCGGAAAGCTACATCTCATTAACCTGTTTCTTGAGTTTATATCCCCACATCTTCTGTTTCAGCATTTCAGTAAGGGAAGTTGTCATAATGCAGCAGCACTTTCTTTTTTAACTTTCAACAAGATTTCTCTCCTTTTTTTTTTTTTTTTTTTCCTTTTTCTGAATGGGACCCACCCTTTTCACTTTTGATAGCTAGCTGTGAATTTTAGCTCTTTTCTAACAGCTTTGAAAGTTGTGTAAAATATATATAATAGCGGTAAAGTGCTGGTCTACAACTATTTTTACTTGTACTGTCTGATATAGTACTTTTTATGCTGACATGGTGATACAATGTGACACTATTTCAGTTTGAGGAAACAGTAATAATCCTTTTCCATATGTCCTGTTTATATCTTAGATGTCCCTCTCCTTCAAGGAACTAGACACCAAATTGTATTCATTTTAGTTAGTTTCCTATTTCAAAAGCAAGTTGGGGGTCTACATGTTTAACTTTTTATTACATTTAAAATTTTCTTCAGGTATTCATTCCAATCACTGTAGCAATAGCCCTGTCCCTCATAAACACATATAAAGGCACTAAGGACTCAGCTTGAGATGAGGTCAAATTTCTGGAGATTGGAGATGCAATCAGAAAGAGCCCAATAGCAGTGCTCTGCCAGTGCCATTATATTTTGCAAGCACACAGGGCTGAAAAGCTTCATTTTGTTCATCTGCTCTGGTCCAATTTCAAACATTCTTCCTAAAAAAAGGTTGAGAGCTGATTGTTCCAGATCAAAGACATCATCATCTCAAGTTAGAGCTATGTGCTTCCATTTTATCAGTATAGTTTTTAACTATTCCACACCAAATTCAAGGCAAGTTAAGCCAAGTTCAGAAGCTATATGGTTAGGTGGCAATGATACGTTTAAAAGATTATCACTCAGTAAATGTCAGACTTTCTAAAGGAACTCATATTAATCTCACTACTGGTGAAGGAAATGACATGTGTGGGACGTTGTAAAGACTATAATCTGCTTGCCAATAGCAGGTTGGATAAAAACACTACAATTCATTCCCCTGTTCTCTCCTATAATGAAGCAATAATTTTTAGCCAATTCATAATTTGCTTCATATAAACACACTCGGTAAATCTCCCAATGCCACATTTTGCCTATTTACTTGACATCAGGCTCCGGGTATCTCTTCTATTTTTCTTACTCCTCTTTTTTGTAATTAAACCAAAAAAAAAAAAAAAAAAAGGAATATATCAGTCAATATGAACTCATGTTATGCTAAAAACAAACAAACAAACAAAAAACTAGATCTATGATACTTCTGATTTTACTTTAAGCAGTTAACCCTTCCAGTGCCAGCAGCCCAAATATTGATCTCCTATTTTTTCCCCTTTTCACTGATGCAACTGTTGTCAAAGATGAACAGACTTGCACAGGGATTCCTGGGTTTCCAGACCAAAAGTTTACAGAATCTAGAGTTATTATAATTCCCACCTCCTCTCTCCTTTGCTCCCCATACCCATTCCCGTTTAAACTTCTACCATTCATTAGCTATTTGGAGAAAAAGCAAGAGCGAAACGCCAGTGGTGGGTTAGCGTCTCCAGGTACCATGAGCTATGTCACAGACCCTTGGAATCAAAAAGTCAAGTTCAAGCAGGTGCCTGCGCCCAGAAGCCTTAGTCTCTCTACTAACAATACGAATCTCGCCCAAGTCGGCCCCGGAAATAGGCTACAGAGACCGAAGGTGCTTGAATGGGCGCTTTCTCCTTGCCACAGCTCCCGGGGGCATCAGGTAAGGAAGTTAACCCAGGAGTTAAGTTGAGGGGGCACACACTTAACGCGGAGGATCCGGAGCTGCAAAAGCTCCAAGCTATGAGAGTCAGCGCAGAAAGGAAGTCTTGGAAAAGCGAATTCTGATCCCAACATCTGCAGCGCTTGGGATGCTCGGGCAGAAGCGCGCACTCAAGTCTAAACGCTCCCGGGGGGTACAAAATCAGGACCGGTCAATAGCCAAATGAAAAAGCTGTGGGGGAGCGGAGGACTCTGGCTCCTGGTTCAGAAATCCCCCACCGCACCTCTCCCCCTCAGGAGGCCAGCGCACGGAGGCAAACCGGTCCCGGCGAGAGGGGCCGCAAGGACTTAAGTTTCACGCTCGCTTATCTGCAAGCATCACCCAGCAGGAAAGCCTAGGAAGAAAGGGGAAGAAGGGGGCGGGGGTTGTTCTTACCTCGGTTGGCTCCCACGGTCAGCACCTTGGCGATAGGCAGTAATCCCGAGAGAGTGAGTAAGGCGAGGAGAAACTCGGACATTCTGGTCGCCCGGTAAGGCAGCCTGCGCTGGAGACCGCTCCGCGGCACCCTCGGCCAGGCGGCGGTGGCGGCGGCGGCTCGGAGCCCCGAATCAAGCAGCGTCATTTACAAATGTCACTGGAAATTCTTCAGCTCAATGAGCCCAGCCAGTCCGCCTGCTCCTGCCTGGAGCAGGATGAGGAAGGTGTACGGATGCGCGCGTGTGGGAGAGAGAGCGAGAGTGTGAGAGCGAGCGAGCCGCTCGTGTGTCTTGACTTTTCAATGCAGGGTACGTCTGATCTTACATCACGCAAGAGGGGCAGTGAGAGATGCCGGTGGATGGGAATGCACTGATTAATCACCGAATCCACCACACACCCCTTCGTCGTCCACATAAATCACGTCTATTACTTAGTAAGAGGCATTTAACACAACAGGAAAATACCAGCGCGGACTGAGAGCGCCGCAAATCACAATTATTTCGGTCTCCTTGAAGAGAAAGTAACTCCAAGCTGGCTCTGTAGGGATCTGGGTCTTTAACAAGGGGGAGACTTCTGCACTCGGCTGAGCCAGCCAAGCGCCTCAGAAGCTCCGCATTTAACAGCCAGCTCGGAATTAGCAGCTACCGCGCTGGGATGCTTCTTTTGGCAAAGCAGATTTGATCCCTTCGGTCCCTCGAAGCTTCCTTCCCAGGAAGGAAGGATAAGCCAAGTCACTGAGCTTCTGTTAGGGAAATGGTTCCCTCTGCTAGACACACAAATGCAACGCTTTCTGAATTGCACTTTTAACTTTTCTGCTGAGTAGCACCTGGGGACAAAGACGCAAAATTTAGTGACTCAGCAGAAACGAAAACCAAAACAACCCCAAGTCATTATCCGTTGCATAAGAAGAATAGGTGAATGGAAAGAGGTCCCTAAGCAGGGAACCAGAAAGCAAGGAATTGGCAGTCTCTTTTGCAATGGATTTCTCTCTTTAAAAGAGTACTTGGAACCATTTTAAACATGTTTTGAGGATTTTTTGTTTTATGTTTTTTCTTTTTCCATATAGTACAGTGGTAGTTTAAAAGCTTTCCCAAACCATCTGAGGCATCCTAATGAATCAGTGGGATTAAAAAAAAAGTTGTTTGTATGACTACTTAAGTTTTTAAATATGATCATTCAATACCTAAAATTTCAGTTAGCCGTTCAAAAATGACTGAGTTAAACCTTGGAAATCTTGGTAGTTGAAAGCTTGCTTTTTTCCTTGTAACATCAATAATTCTTGCCTAAGAACAAAGGTTGAAAAATGTTTGTATTTAATACTTTAAAACCTGAGATTGGGGTAAGGCAAAATGATAAGGAAAACACCCAAACTAAGCAAGAGGATGATTGAAAAGAGAAGGAAAGATCCTTTAAACACTTTATGCAGTTTACTGGTTGAAACTTATTATAGATGAAATGCCAGCACTATGAGCTAGCTATTTATGAGAGTAAAATTATCCAGAAACATCTTTGGATGCTCCTTAGAAGCCATTAAAATTAGACTGGATCAAAGAACACAGAGGTGACTCTGAGGGACATTGCCAAGAATTTATACAATTCACCTTTTCAGACTTACTCTGTGATTATAAAATATGTCCTTTATGTCAATTTTGTCATATTTTAGATTTTAAAGTTTATTTTCCCTTGTAAATCAAATCATTTAGTATCTAAATGATGGCTCCTTCCACATTTAAAACTGTATTCTTTTTCTTCTGAAGTCATAATGTCGCCTAGTCATTTTTATTGTTTCCTAATAAAATGTACCATATAGGAAACATAAAGAGATGCTTTTCCTATTTTAGTTCATACTAAAAATTCACAAACTTTGGAATGTGTGGCAGAGTGAAAAGAGTATGAGGGGGGTGGGAAAGGAAGGGTACATTTTGAAGGATTTTCAAAGTAATAAATATTTCTTTCTCAAGCGTCCACAGACCTCTGCATTCTGTGAAGTACTTATCCTTTCAATGGGACAAAGTAAGTAGGTGTCTTTCTGACATGATCCCATTCAGTCAACTAGGAAGTCAGCTATTAGGAAAAGCATATCCACTTAAGTTGGCAATAAAATGAGAAATGCTTACAAACCATGCTAAAGACATCCAGATTCTTCCTCTTCTATACTTTTACCACCAATAACCCCTCATCTCAAAAATTGCAAGGTAGAGGAAGCCTGCCAGAAAGAGTACAACTAACCAAAGACTCTTACCATGTACCAAAGTGCTATGATTGAAAATCAGTGACTCGCTCATGTCTGCGGTATATGCAGCAGCCCTCAACTCCATTGTCAGCTTTTAAAAGGCAAAAGTTACAAAAGATAATCAGAGAAGTAAATATGCAGCAGATTTTGTATTCTAAGGTATAGCCTAAATATGCTACATTCTAAATATGTAGTGCCTCCTAATATTAAACCTTTTAAGTGAATTAGGAAGAGTAAAAACCATATGATCTCTTAGATCATCTGGTTGACTTTTCAACTGCCTTGAGTGGAAGAAAATCGAGGAAGTATTGTCCACACATTGTGACTGGAATAATAAAGCAAACTAGAATTCCCTTTCAGTAATCAAATTTCCATATGTGAAGGACATATGACTCAAAATAGTGGTATAAAATAGTGGTAGCAATTGTGGAAGTTTAATTACTAAGGTATAGGGTAGCAGACCAATGAAATGTGATGATATATTTAATATCAACTGTGAATGATTCTCAGCTTTATCTATAAAATAAAATTTGGGACTTATTTTGAGAATGCAAATAGATGTTATTAACAAAGACCTAAATGATATAAAAACTCTCCATAGCAATTTGGTGGAAGAATGGATGCTATGGCATGTATCAGTGGTCAAGTGGACACAAATCAAGTGGATTTAAATGCATATCAAGCAGATATTTGAAAACAAAAATTATCATAAGGGCATTGGTTTATAACACAAAGCCATAATAATACATAAGAAACAGATTAAATATTAAACTTAATAGGTATGTATTTGCTCCAAAACTGAAATAAGGCCAGTGTCAAAATGGAACTGGATGAATCAAGTTACTTACATATGGTGGTTCTTCTTCCAAATACCCATCGAAAATGACCAATTCATCAAAAGAGATAGTTTTTATGAACATCAATGAGATGGATAAAGGTATAAGCCAACTTTGAATTTTAAAATTAAATCACTTATTTCTCAGTTTTGAATGACCATTCAGTTATACTGGATTATAAATAAAAGAGAAAGAATAATTTCCTATGAAATACTTTTAGTTTTCATCATATATGCTTAATGAAAAGGGAAATTAATTAAGTGTATTATTGGTGAAGAAGGCATAGCCAGAGTTACTGTTCAAATTCTGTTTGTTCTTATGGTCCATTATAATTTCTTCATTCTAATCAGAGTTATTAACACTGACAAGTTAAATAAATTAGTTCATCAAACTATAGAATGCTATGAAATCTCTCATTGAGATAAATTAAACAAAGTAGAACCAATCATTCTTACTTTCTGGTCTAAAACAACACAGGAATATTAATTATCAGTCGGTAGTAATGTTATACTTGCCAGTTAGAGCCACACTTTTCATACATGTGATCAAACATCAGATTTCCTTTCTGCTAACTTGATTTTCTTTGGGCTGTTGGGATTTTTACCATAGATAGTAACGATTCATTTACTACACACCTGGAAGTCATGTTAGGAGGAGGGTGTGTGTCTAAACAAACCAAGACTGACAGTTGGTCTCATGGAAGTGATGTGTGTGAAGGGTAGTTGGCCTGAAAGTCAGGTTGCTAGGGATTTCTGCAGCTATCATTCCAAGGGCTGCTAGAGTTCTTACCCGGACTTTCCACACAGAAAAGTTGCCAGGCAGCAGCAGACACAGGATGAGAAGAAAAAGAAAGAGGGGCCAAGACAGGGGTGGGGAGAATGAGGGGTAAGGGGTGGGGTTGAGAATTGTTAAAGAAACATTATCAGTAGTTTAAAATTGAAACAAAGTTACTCTGGAAAAGCCACTAAGAAAAAACTTTAAATTCATATTACTTCTCAAACTGCAGCGTTTCAATGCATATTTTTAACTGCTTTCCTTCAAAAGTTTGCCATAAATGTTTGATGTCATGCTGTTTCAACCAGGACATAGGCACTTAGTTTAGAATGTAAGATTTTGCTGCAATTTTAATTTCCACTATTTGCAAATTATTTGGAGGTATATACACCTGGAAAAAAAAATCATGAGTGACGTGATTATCCAATTAAGTCTGGGAAGTAAAAGTATTTAGAGGTATGTTAAGTTTTTCTCTTTATACAAATCTCAGCCTATCTTTACTGTCATTATCTGTAAATGCTTTAAGATATACATATTACGGTGAAAACCACAATTGGTAGTCAATTATAACTTTCAAAGAATAAATAATAAAAGCTCTTAAAACTAATTTGATTGTTTTACATTTTCTCTGACTCTTGTTTAGTAAACTTTTCTTTTTTTAAAAGATTGGCACCTGAGCTAACAACTGTTGCCAATCTTCTTCTTTTTTTTTTTTCTTTTTCTCCCCAAATCCCCCCAGTACATAGTTGTATATTTTAGTTGTGGGTCCTTCTAGTTGTGGCATGTGGGATGCCTCTTCAACATAGCCTCACGAGCAGTGCCACATCCATGCCCAGGAACTGAACCGGTGAAACCCTGGACCACCAAAGTGGAGCACGCGAACTCAACCACTCGGCCATGGGGCTGGCCCCTAGTTAAACTTTTAACCGTAGGAAGGAAACGACTCTTTACTGATTTAGACAACCTCATCAGGCAACAATTGACTTCCATAAATAAATAGACATTCAAGAGACAAATCCTATCTGGATTTTTGGATATGTCTCCAGAACGCACAATTGGGAACAATACAATCCATGTGTGGGGGGGAATACAGAGATGCTAAAAACTCATCAAATCCTTGTCTCTGTACTTGCGTGGAAATGATCCTTGACTTTCAAGTCGGTTGCTGTTTAAGACTTGTTGCTGTTGGTGCTTTTTGACCCTGACATACTTGTGGTCATGATGCCCTCCACATCTCCATCTCCAGCTGCTACAATAGAGTTAGTGTTTCACGCTGGGAGATGGTTGTCAGTCTCCACTGTCAGGATGCACTTTGTTGAAGTAAGCCCTTGAGGCCTTTTGCTATCCGATAATATTGATCTCTGTCATTTTGGTCATCATCTTTCTGCTTCTTTCTGGGTTGTTACACCTAAAGGAACATTCAAATCATCTCTTCCAATTCACTACACTTTACAGATGAAAAAAGTTGAAGAGGTCACACATTTTATTAATGTCAGAAACAGACCTTGAATAAAGTTTCCTGATTTCTTCCTTTATTATGTAGTGAACATCGTTGAAGTTCCTTTAGATTCTTCCTAGCTCCGAGGAGTGGTAGCCCAGGGGATCTGAATTTGTTCATTCTCTTAATAGTTATATATTATGCAACAGCCACTTCACTCAGAACCGTACAAATAACAATGAAGAAAATAGACATGCCCCTTGTGCTATCAGAGCTTACAATCTAAACCAAATGTCATTTCTGTGCTAATGGGCTGAATTTCCTGGATCTTGTGGGAACCATGCTGTGGTGAACCACAGGTATGATACAAAAAGGCCACTGCTGAGACCACCCATTAAAATCAGGGCTACATCTTTCTTGGAAAATATCTTTACAGATAAACCTTTATAGAGACAACTGAGCCTTCTGTTAGAATTAGACTCTGAACAAGAAATCACAAAATATATATACAAATATTTTGGGACTGGCCCAGTGATGTAGTGCTTAGGTTTGCACATTCCACTTCAGCAGCCTAGGATTCTCTGGTTCAGATCCCAGGCGCAGTATGCACAGTGCTTGTCACGCCATGCTGTGGCAGGCATCCCACATATAAAGTAGAGGAAGATGGGCACAGATGTTAGCTCAGGACGAGTCTTCCTCAGCAAAAAGAGGAGGATTGGCGGCAGATGTTAGCTCAGGGCTAATCTTCCTTCAAAAAACAAACAAACAAATATTTTGAGTGTCAGGGTCAGCGTTTAGTCGATTAGCACCTCATACCTCCTTTGGTCTTGAACTTAATAGCAAGTGCAGAAATGTTCAGAATTCAAAACATTCAGAAATGTTTTCACTGGTAACTTACAGATTAATCAGAGCCTATGGATTCTGTTGTGTTGTGGATTCACATAGCATCAGAGGACAAAAAGAGAACTTGAGAAAGTCTGGTTCAACTTTTATTCACTTATTTATTTTATTATAGCTATTATTGGGGACCCTTTCAAGTGTTTTATCCACTTCGTATTTAATAGTTTCCTACTTTATATCCAAAAGATATTTTTCTTGTTTACTTTTTATACTGTCTTTAGCGTTTCACAATTTTTAACCCCGCCCCCTATACGATCTTTTTGCATAGCCTTTCCTCAGATAGGTACCCAGAGACAATTTGTCTTACTGCTGCTTAATGGATTTTCACTTCTTCCCTTGAACTTGTATAATCATTCCTGCATCTGCTCTTCCCTGGTCCTTCTGCATAGAACACATCTCTATATCTGAAGTAAACAGGATAATATTGAGATAGAGGATAGGTACAAGCAATAGACAGAGAGCTGAGAAGAGGGGATACCAGAATTATATTAATTTCACTTTATATGTGCTTTAATAAAATTAGTTGCTGCTAAAATGTAAAAAGTACTTTGGAGCTACAGTAGCTTTAGCCAAGTTTAGGGTTTTTTTTGTTTTGTTTTGTACTTTAGTGGAGGAGATTGTTTTGCTTTGTCTTGCTGGATTTTGTAAGAAGGGTAATCTATTTTTTTCCATTCCTTTATCAGAAATGGTCCTCATAAAGTAAATTAGAAAAAAAAACAGTAAAAAGAAGCAAAAAATTAAAAAAAGAAAGAAGACAAAAACAAACCTTTCTTCAAAGTGTACCTGCTTAATCCCCACTGAGAACAGCTCTTCAGAGGCTGTCAACAGCTCTGTTTGGTCACGGTGACTGTCACTGAGTAAGTACTAAATAGTTGTGGTAAGTGGAATGCACTTAGTGTCGAGTTTTTACATTTTTTTTTAAAGTTTGCTTTAAAGAAAAGTTACAGAACTAACTTTTTCAAAACATTATTTATTTTTGCTAAGTAGGAAAGTTCATTTCTCTCGCATAGGAAATGTCTCCTGCCCTCTAAAAGTGTTTTTCTATTATGAAAATTATACTTTTAATCACAGTAAAAACTCAAATGCAAAAAGGATCTGTCTAGTTCAGAGCAGAATGCCCTGATTTTATGTCAAGCTTCTCTTTGTGGGAAGAAAAATGGTGACATTTGGACCTAGATATGTTTATCAAGATTTGTGAAAATGTGTGATTTTATGTATGAATACTGGCAAAGTTAAATTGTAGCTGAAAGACCATTAAATGCTTTTATGACTTTCCATTGCTACATTCTGCGTTGTAAATAGACTTTACCAAGGGTATCATTCACATTGTTCTGCAAGCCTTACTACATAACAACTGCAACAGAAAAGAGTGTTAAGACAACATTATTCACAAGCACACTATAGAAAACGTACTTGGGATGACCAAGAATATTTTTGGTTATTCAGTCTTTCTTTGCAACTGAATGCATTTATTTCTAAAAGAAGTATCAATTTTGTACTTTTAGGTGGATAGCAATCCTAATTTATTCCAATTTAACTTCTTGGGTTTTCTTGCCAAAAGTAAGTGAATGAAAATGACAAGAGATGGTTTTTATGCTCCTTACTAGGCTTTGCCTGAAAACTATAATATAATTATTTGAACAAGAAAAAATATATATTGTATACAACCACAAATTGACCTACATTCAGAGAAATACAAGATTAGCCAAAGGATTGTTTATATTAGTCTTCACTTTTTATCCAAAACTAAGGAGATTAATCAATTTGGACGTTTCCACAAAGGTACGTCCAACCACAGAGAAAAATAGCTTGGAAATCCTAACATACTCTGTTGTTCTCATGAAATAAAAAATATTAAAGGACAAATACCAGGTGTAAATTTGGCTGGAGAGTTTCTAGAACCAACCATGCTCCAAGCTGTAGATTGCAAGTGAAAACAAATGATAGCTCCAAGGATGTTATGACGGTGACTGCCAGGCTGGTTTTGCAGCTCCGGAGCTGGTTCCCTCTGCCCACTACTGCTCCACACACTTTACATTTAGTCAGTTTCCAAGCCAAAATTAGAACATATGGCCTGATAAATATCATTATTGGGTAATAATTACTTTTACTCAAGAATGTCCCAGAAAATCCTATCTTGTTGGCTATAATAACTATATTAAATCCAAGAAATCTTAGTTATAAACTGTCTGTCTTCTCTTATTTCAAGTTTCATGCTTTCAAAGTAGATCAAGAACTTGAGATTCTTGTCAAATCATTGTTAGGGACTACTGACATATAACCCAATTTTATGACAGCAAATATTTAGGTGGCACTAAAAATATTGCAGGGAGGGGTACGCTCTTGCTTCATAACCCAAACAGGCTGTAGTGCGAGATCATACCTGCTACAGGTGTCTCAAGTTACCGACTTAAATGGTACTAGAAGTGATTTCATTATTTGCAGCTGTGATAGTGGTGCACAAGCTAATGAGAGGAAGTGCTTAGCACTCATACAAGCCTGTCTTAAAATCAGAGCATGCATTAAGCTGCCCTGTGTGAAAATGACAGAAGCAAAGCACGTGCTCTTAGTGCTGTGCGCTGTGAAGCGCTTCAGTGGGAAATTCAATGGGGAGATTAGTATTTAATGTGCTTAATGGGATTCATATCACTATCCTGAGGGCATCTAGAGGTTAATTTTTAAGCTACCATGATATTGACCATGTTAAAATAAAAAGCAACTTCTTTTTATGTGCAGTTTCAAAGCCTAAATGAAACAGTTTCTCCATCACTTTAAAGAAAACACGTTTTGTTTTCAGTTAGGTGCCATCACAAGTTTTCGTTTAGCTTTAGGTTAAAATAAAGTCTTAGCTGCCAAAACGTGTTCACTTGAAATCTGGAACACAGGTTGGGCGGATCTTAATTTTGCCTTCATCTTCCCCCACCCCCCACCCCCTTAAAAAATCACCATCATTTGTTACAACTTCCCTGTGCAAGTGGTAGACTAACTCTTCTTTAGGAATACTATTTCAAAAGGATTTTAGTTTCTCATATTATTGTGCTTTAAGACCCAGAGAGAATGAGGCACATGACTCTGCTTTTTACTGTTTTATCCAACTAAATGTCTCTAGAAGAGGATGATAATTATCTCTGGCATTGAACTATAATATAGAAGAAACTTGTTTGGAATTTTGAAAATGCAGACCAACACAGCTGTCTACACTATCATACCTTTATGATTTTGGAATAATAGAGCTCAGAATGTCATTTAATGGCAGCTTTTAATATCCCTTTGTCTTTCGCTGGGGAATAGTAGAAGCACGACAAAGAGTATTTTCGTTTATTTGACTCAGTTTTGTTCATTATATAAAAGGTAATATGAAAATGTGCCCAAGGGTTTACCCCTTTCCATCTAAACAAAATCTGACTAGAAAAAGCTGATGCTTCGGTTCATAGTACTCGAGTGCCCCCTATAGGACACTTTTTATATTTTTGTTCATGTAGCTACGTAAGCTTTTAAAAATTGTTGCTTCATAGAATTTTATCTAAAATAAAAGTACAATGATAAAGGGGATATGTGTCTTCCAAATAAGCAGTCCATAACATATTTTCCCTTTCACGTATCTCCCTATCTAAAAAGCCAAAGCAAACTGTCATTTTAATCACTTAGTTGTTTCTCTGCTTTTGCTTAAAATTTCCCCTACTTTAACATTCTGATTTGCCTATTTTTCTATTGTATGTGTGCATTTATAATACCAATTATTTTATTTAAAAATATACATCTAAATTTTTTCTGTTTATTGGATACAGGTATTTTGCTTAAAACATAAAAAGACCTTAACTAGCTGTAAGTTTTAGAAAATAAAAATAGAATATCCTTGTGTGAAAAGAAGTCCAATTGTTGATCTGGCTGGGAATAGAGTCAATGAACTCCTGAAATTCCAACTTCACATCTATGAATAATACTGTAATAGGAAGAAAGGAAGCTTATACTTACATATTCCTATCAGTTTGATATCAGGGGTGTGGTGCCTGGGATTTCGTGGGTTTTATAAGCTTTTTCTTATTTGTACTGGAGCCTGTGGTTGAAGGTATGGATAGGAAGAAGGGACATATTCTAACCACAGCCAACTATGTCATATTCATTCTGCTTTTATCTAGTTAAAAAGATATAAACAATACTTACCAAGACTGAGACTGTTATATCCAGGGTGGCCCACTGAAGTGATAGGACTGTTAATTAGATCCTTTTAAAAACAGACTACCAAGTTTATGTTCTGTGTAAAGTACTTGGATCCAAAAAATGTTATTAATGTCCTTGGTCTTGAAACAAGATACGCATACACACATGCACACACAGAACCCCTGGCTAAAACTTTTTGCTTTGAGTAGTTTGTTTCTGAATGAGAAGCAGATGTAGCCAGTGGTGAGGAAGCAATGATGTAACTAGGCAATGAAAAGGAGGTCTCAATTTCCTTTCTTGCCTCTCACCTTTCCGCTCTCATATATTTATTGTGTCCTTGCTCGGTGCTGGGATTACTCCAGTGGAAAGTCAGGGCCCCTGCTTTCCAGAGCTATATGTCTGATAAGAAAATGAGTCTGAAGAGACTATTAAAAAGTATCCTGCTAAGTGCTCTAAAGGAAGGTATGCATAATGCATAGTGGAGGCTTTGATAAAGATATATTTCAGTCCTTGTGGAGCAAAAAAATATTTCACCAAGCAGGAGACTCTTAGATGACTCTTGAATATGTTGCTAGGAAGAAAAGCAAGGGACGACCATGTGTTAAGGTACATATTGCTAGGTAATAAAGTGAGGGATGATTATCTAGAATCGAGAAAGATCGGAAGTTGTCAGATAATGTAGCATTTTATAAGGCATATTAAAGAATTTTCACTTTAGTCTGAAAGCAAGGTAAACATATTATTTGAACACATCAATAACTATCCAGGAAAACACAAATCCATCCAATATGTAATTGTATTGCCTGAGAGCCTATTACGTTCACATTTCTACATATACCTGCTGGTATCATAGCTCTCATTTCACCATTCCCCACAGCAGAAGCAGCTTAAATTCCAGATTCTTATCCCAGGTTGTAAAAGTAAAGCTTTATGTATTAAAGAATAATTTAAAGAATTCTAGACCAGTTAATCCGATGATCCCATACCATGTCTCCCTGGCTGCTTACGCCAATTTATAGATCCATTTCTAAATTCTGCCACTTACAAACTGAATGATTTGGGCCAATTACTTAAATTCTTCAAACCATAATGTCCACCTCAGAAGACTAGAGATTATAACACCAGGATCTCCAGCTGTACCAATTACTGCATCATGCTGACATCTGCTGTCACTTTGCCAGGCCCTTCACTTGTATTCCACTCATTGGATCTATTTAATGGCTAATCTATGTAATGATGCCATGTGATCTAGCCAGATCCACTGTCCTTTAAGCATGTTCTACAAGACTCCCTGTTGCTGTCAAAGGAGCAGATGGATCTAGTTGGAGAGACAAGATACAGATGTATTAAAAACAGATAACCAGGGAAGAAAGGCAGCATGTGAGAATGACAAAATTAGAAATGACAAAGTAAAAAGATAAGTACAGTGGATTTTAGAAAAAACTACTGTTTTAAAGAAAGTGTCAGAGTTAGAATTTCAATTAAATCTCAAAATATACCTCGTATTTATAACAATAGAGAGATTGAAGATACTTTCTGTTTGGAAAATGTAACATAAATATATAAAAACATCATTCTGGATCTATTATTTCAGGATAATAAAAATCGTCTCATTACTGCATATCAGGAATTTTTAACAAAAAGATGGTTTGGAATTTTAGAAAGAAAAAAAAAGTATGTCAAATTTCCTACTCTACACAAAAGTAAGCAGCTGATAGATGCTATCTTATTTTTGGTCTTTTAAAAGTGTCAACATTTTTAAAATCACACTGACAAATACCTATCTATCTATCTATATCTAATCTATCTATAAAATTTCCAAATTTGTAAGAAAACAGAAATAAAGAAAACTTAGTTACTAAGAACAAGTAAAAGAAACAAAGAGTAGATGGCAAAGAAATATATTTAAGAAAGGAAGATGATTAAAATAAGAACAAATGTACCTATTGCCACAATAAATGCGAATGTATTAAACAGCCCAATTAAAACACATTGATTCTCAGATTAAATGTTTAAATCCATCTATATCTTGTTTCCTTTAGATATTTTTGTTCAAAAATGTTTATTGAACATCTTCTATGTAGCAAATAGTGTGCAAGGACCTGAGGATGTAATGGCTAACAAGATATTTATAGTTTTTATTCCTTTTTTTTTTTCTGGGAAAGATTAGCCCTGAGCTAACATCTGCTGCCAATCCTCCTCTTTTTGCTGAGGAAGACGGGCCCTGAGCTAACATCTGTGCCCATCTTCCTCTACTTTCTATGTGGGACGCCTACCACAGCATGGCTTGCCAAGCAGTGCCATGTCCCCACCCGGGATCCGAACTGGCCAACCCCGAGCTGCTAAAGCAGACGTGTGCACTTAACCGCTGCACCACTAGGCCGGCCCCAAATGATGTATAAACAGAATGACCAATTAAACAGAACAGAAATTTCAGAAGCTGCTTTAAATGAAGAATATAGTATGGCATACAGGTAGCTTCAATGCAGTATACAAAATATACTCGAACAATTTGCTAATTATTGACGGTATTTTTCATGTAAACATCAACAAATTCTCTACTTTAAATGCCCACATATTAGGAAAATGATTAAAAAAAATTCCTATGCCCCCAGCCCCTCCAAAAATCAGTAAAGGCCACAATGTCAGCTACAAAAACCAACCAGAATAGAAAAGACTTTGTAGAATGTTTTTCAAAGAGATTTCAAAGCTGGTTTAGGAGTTTCTTAAATATATTAAAGGCAGAAAGCAAATTGTACAATCTATTGGGATCATATGTGGCCACTCTCCAAAAACTGCATTAAGGGGTATAAAGAAGTTAGTAGCAAGACTAAATTAATGTCTTTTGCCTAAGTCATTATAAGGAAGAACTTAGGAATATTCCAACTGTTGGCTAAACATGAAACCCGTATTTTCAATTAGCTTCTCGATCCAAAGATTGCCTGGCTGCAGGCATTTTGTCAACTCAAAATATCCCAGAACTTAGAAACTACTGAAATGATAAATTTTATTTTCAGTGTTGGAATTTACTGAATAGAATCAGTAAATAATGGGAGGCAAAGCAAGTAGGTTTGTATATGAGGAAGAGCTACCCATTAAAGGATTTCAGTATTTGGAAGAATAAACACACATGAAATAGGGAACTTAATGTAATTCCTCTTTCAACTTTTCCTTCAACAGGCCTTTAAAATATTTTGATTTAGAGGCAACTAAAATGTCATGGCAAGGCTTTAAGAGGCCTATCTTCCACTAGAAATGGAACAGCAATGGTAAAAGGACACATTTGATAAACAATATCAATATCTGGATGACAAAGGCTTTCAGAATCAAGTTTTCAGATGATATGAAGAGTTTTCACGTAGTTGAATGCTCACAGTGAAAATAAACCATAGGACATGGTCTTTAGAACAGTGTGAGTAAACAGAAAATCATAGATCTATTTTATTATGCAAAGAGCATAGTCATTGAATAAAAGAAACAAAGCACTATTTATAGAATAATGGCCTCTGATCTTTCAGTCTTGACCCTGAAATTTACCTGGGAAACAGCACCGTGTGAAAGAGAGCACTGTAGTTGGAACCAAGAAATGTGGTTTTAATTATAGATCCATTAGTTTGACTTTAGACAAATAATTTAAAATTTTGACCTTTAGTATTCTTATCTTTGATCTGAGAATAACATCTATTTGATTGAGTTATTGGCATGAGATGATGAAAATGAGTGCACATAGTATAGTGCTTGGCACATGGTTGAATTCTGGGCCAGAAATATTTCTTGAATCTAAAGTCACTAGACACATCAAACCATTGTACCCCTTTAACTCAAAACACCAAAATAAGACAGTCTCATTAGTCACAAATATAAAAAGATCATTGGATCTCATAAAAATCTGTAAAGAAATAGATTATAGCTCTCTCTGTCACACAATAGAAACAAAAGCTACTGGGGCTTGCCCAGTGGTGTAGTGGTTAAGTTCGTGCACTCTGTTTTGGTGGCCTGGCATTCACAGGTTTGGATCCTGACCATGGACCTACACACCATTGATCAAGCCATGCTGTGGCAGCAACCCACATACAAAATAGAAGAAGATTGCCACAGATATTAGCTCAGGGACAATCTTCTTCAAGCAAAAAGAGGAAGATTGGCAACAGATGTTAACTTGGGGCCAATCTTTAAAAAACTACAGATGTTAGTGCTCCCAGAGTTTCTAAAATCACTGTTCCAGGATAAGGAGTTGTCTGGATGATTCTAATGTGTACCTTGGTAGAGAACACTGAATAAAGTAGGAAGATACAAGCCAAATGTAATGAAAAAGAAGGCAGGGAGGAAAAATATTCAGTTGGAAAAGATGTAGAAAGCTGACAGAATTATGAGGAATTTTGGATGATATGAAGAATTCAGAATGCAACTGCAAGTATTTCTCTTTAAATAAAAATTACATTAGTGGAAGGGGAGGGAAGAGGAGGAGGAGAACATAACTGACAGCAAATATTACCTTATAAAGTGAATTACCTCATGAAACTTACTGCCTCAAGTAACAGCACAAAAAGAGATTCAACATAAACTTATATCTGCCAGATTAAAATTAGACCATCATGTGTTCAAGGGAATTTGGACACATGCAAAACATTTTATTCAGCAGATCCTACATTAATTCTCCAGAATAACTGAAGCCTGGTAGCAGAGCCTAGATGACTCTCACCAGTTCAATCCATAAGAGTTTGAGGAATATGCCCTTGACCACAATGTCTGGTTCTGTGAACCAGCACCAGAGACCGATAATGAGCAGTCTTCACCTCACTGCGTTCTTGTGGAGATTCTTCTCTGGCTTGAGAAAGTTGCTACTGTCTAACAGAGCCTGAAGTTCAGGTGCCTCTGCCTTTAGAAATCCTAGTAAGCCAGAATTTTGTTTAAAAACCTGGGTTTTTTTTCCCTATCTATTGATGTACAGTGTTTGCTGCCGCTTTTTGCCAGCACACTCACCTTATTTGAAGTTAGACTTCAGTATTCCCTTGACATGTTCTGTTTTCCACTTTTTGTTCACAGTTGAGCCTCTTCAGTTTCACAGATAAAATCTAGTAAGGAAGTTGTTCAGCTACCATTTATCTCTTGCACAAGTCCAATCGAAGGGAATGACATTAAAGCAAGTATTATGTCAGGGCTAACAGACTGGGTAGTACCGAAGGTGTTTCTGGGAAGTCTAATATCCATGTCTCCACCTTAGAGGAGACAAGATGCAAAAGCATTTACAGATACAAATCATTTTAGAACTGGAAGAGTTCTAAGGAGACTTTCTCTTGGGGCTTCTCATTTTACCAAGATGAAATATAAATATCCAAGACTTACAGGAATTTTCCAAGTTTATGCAGCTAGTTAGTAACAGAACTGACACTAGATTCTATACGTCGTGCCAATATCCCAGTCCAACACCACATTCCTGTTATGCCGCATTACTTCCTCACTGGCAAATGCATATCAGAGACAATGAAAGGAAGTTGTTCAAGTAGAATGTCCTTTCTTACTTATTAAGCATTAGAACCTGTTAGTGAAGGCAATGTCCAAACACCAGTATTCAATAGTAGCTTGAAGTTTTCAAGAGAAGATCCTACATATAAGAATGTGTAGCAGATCGACTGACAGGGTTATTACAGCACTGAGACATCCGTAACAAGAATTAGATTTAAATAGAGTATATGGCAATTATGATGTGTCAGCGGCTAATGAGGCATTCTTTATTCTAAAAAAGAAGCAATTCTAGGAGTCTTTAGTAACACTAATAAAACTGTATGTTTACACCAAAATCTGATATAACTTGTTCTGTTCTTAGCATGGTTATGTGGGTAAAATATCTATTTTACCAAATCTATAGATTTTTTAGTGAAATCCCAATTTGGTTAGGCCTCATGGGTCAATCTCTAGACCAACAGAGTAGATCAGTCTTATCTGATCTACACTCTGCCCTGTATAATTTTCTGACCAAAGAAAGGCTTAAAAAATATTGGGAATGGTCAATATAGCTTCAAGGGAAGATGGTGGCAATGACACCAGTGTGATTATAGTTGGTATATAATTCTGATGTCAGTATAAGAACATTTGTCCCAGCAGCGTCAGTCTAATGGATGTATCATATTTTCTAAAACTTCCCCTGATTTTACAACCTTGTATTCAATTCTCAACTCTTTTCAACCTTATATCCCTACCAATCCACTGAAATTGCTTTCACTGAAGTCGCTGATATCCTTTTGGCTTTCGAATCCAAACGTTATGTTATATTCAATCTCTCCATAACAGTTTTTCTTTTCTTCCTTGAAATTCTTTCCTTCTTTGACTTCTATACAACTCTTTCTTCATTATTTTCTTACTTCAATACAGGCTTTTTCCTTCCTAGATTCTCTTCCCTCTTCCACCTTTTATGTTCTAGTGCTCCCAGAAGGCCATAGTCAGATTACTTTTTTCTTTTCTTTTTCTTTTTACTTTAATTATGCTCCCTAATTTATCATTTCCACATTTATGGACTTGCATATTTCTGATGATTTTTATATAGTTTAAATATGGTCTAATAATTTCTCTCTGTCACACTCTATTATCTACAAAATATATATCCCTATCAACATCCTTAGGAGAGAGATTTTTCCTAAACTAATCATTTTAGCTTCCTATCCTGTATTTACCACATTCCTTATCACAGAAAATGCCATTTATGCAGTTCCCAAGTCAGAGATCTAGAAGCCATTTTAGATTATTCTCTATCGTAAACCTCACATTCAATGGATCACATAGGTAGTCAAGATATGTTAATTCTCTGTCATAAATATAATTTGTACGCATCCTTTACACTTCACACCCACGGCAACTACCTTATTTCAGGTACTCAGCGTTGCTCACCTAGATCCCCAAATAACCTCTCACCTATTTTGTTTTCCAGGATAGTTCTTTTAAATTGGTCTACTACGTTACTGCTCACATCATCTTTCATTCTATGAGACAAACTGAGTGAGACGCCCAGGCTCAAATCTCACTTTCATTATTTACTCACTGTGTGACCTAAAGAAGTCACTTACATCCTCTTGACCTCACTTTACTCATCAGCAAGTGAGAATAATAATATCTACTGAAAGTATTGATAAATAGATTCCTTGACCTCTAGAGCTAGAAAAAAGCATAAGGATCATCTAATTTACCCCATCAATCTATAGATAAGGGAAGCGTAAAATAGCCTTTGCTTGCCCAAGTTCACTGGATGATTTAATGCTGAAACAGAAATACACTGGTAATTTCCTGGCTTTCATCCAATGTTCATTCAATGTACCAACAGACCTTTAAATGGTGTCATATACATTGTATCATGCTATTAAAGATGCATTGAAGAGGTTATTCTCAATACCCTATGATAAAACATTACGAGAATTGATTATTGAACAATATATGTGAAGAAAATTCTTTGAAATAATCACACTAAGCTGATAGCTCCATCTTAATCTATCAACTTTTGTCTTCTTGCTATGTTTAGCTTTTGCTCAATGGATGCCAGAATGTTGCACTTATCTTTTACTCAAGGTACTGAGTAAAAATCAACACTGGACAAAGACCTCTGCCTAACGAGTAGAGCACCCCTGAGGCAGGCGGGAAGAGGATCTAGGAATGCATCACCCTGCTACTGGCTGGTTTGAAGTAAGATGCATTTTCTCCCTATGTTCCCAAGGCTACAAGAAACAAGGTTTTTTGACAACAGATTATGTTCAGAGTTTATTGTATTTTATAAACGAGGGATAATCAACATATTGAAATCAACCTTCATTGTATTTACAAACAAACAAACGAAATCCACCACCTGTAGGGAATAGGTTCAGGAAAAATGCAGGTACAATAAATAATTCACTTGAAGCTCTCACTGAGTCTGTCTTCCTCCTTGGATGTTTCTTTATGCTGAAACCTACTCTCCTCCCCAAACACATGCACTTCTTACTGTATTACTTTATGCCAAAGCTACTAGAATATATTCTTTGTCATTATAGACTCAAAGTGGAAATCTAGACTCAAAGATGACAAAGGTAAGAAAAGATGTTGAAATTCCTTCTCCTTCTCACCATTGTCATCATCATCATCATCATCATCACCTTCATCGTCATCATTGTTATCATCATAGATACTGTTTATTGAATACTTAGTAATGCCTGACTCTGGGCTAAGTACTTTGCATGCATTTGTATAGATAGCCCTTTAATGTAGGTAATAGACGTATGTCCATTTTAAAAATAAAAACAGAAAGAAAAATAAGGTCAGGAATATTGCATGTGGATACGCAGTTAGTGAATGATGGAGCAGGGATTCAAACCATTTCAAACTCTTAACTACTGTGACTTAACTGCTTCTCTCTCTCCCTTTCTCCATTCCCAAATATTAGTGTTTGGTTATTTTGGGGAAAATAATGGACAGCTTTTAGAGGGAATTTAAGAAAATAATTTTTAATTCTATATGCAGGAAGATACATATTTTAGCAGAATATAAAACTGATATTTTAAAAATGAAAATGCAGGAAATAGGTGGTTAAATAAATATGGTACATTAATTTTATTAAATAACAGTCACTTTTAACTATTGTAAAACTTCCTTAGCACCATGAATACACGCTTATGATATAGTAAGTGAAAAGTGCAAAATAGTTATGCCAATGGTAAAATATAACCATTGAGACTGTATTGGATATTTAGATAATAAATGAAGAGGAACATGGAATAACGATATTCAGGGAATATGTTCTGGCTGGCTGCTCTTCTCTTTTGTTAATTCTGATACTCTTAAAATATAGTTTTTGAAATAAATACTTTAAAAATGTAAATGTCTGCCTGATAGTTGGATTATAACAGGTGATAAACATATTTTAAAAGATTTCCAAAGAAAAGTGGCATTTACAAAAGAAACATTTTCTTAGAGGTATCAATTCTTGCATCTTTTTCATAGAGACAAAGAAAATTGCTCTAAATCTTCTTTAGTGTAATGTAATCTATTGTTTTGTTCTAGTGTCTCTCTGTTTTTATATATTCTTCATTCAGAGATTAAAACTCTTCAC
Source organism: Equus quagga (assembly GCF_021613505.1). Lineage (NCBI taxonomy): Eukaryota > Metazoa > Chordata > Mammalia > Perissodactyla > Equidae > Equus > Equus quagga. The sequence continues at coordinate 85,806,533 of NC_060270.1, forward strand.
TGTACTTCAAAAAGGAGGTGGAATTCAAGGGGACTTCAAAGTTATGGTAGTATTGAAGTCCCTGAAATAGTAATAGTTTAATTTTCTAATTTTCATAAATAAATCAAAGTTATTGTTTGAAAAATGTTTGATTTCATTGTCAATTGACTCATTTTGAAAATGCATTTTCTAGCAAACTAAAGTAAAACAATTGGGTTGAAAAAGTGGTATGATAACTTTTATGTAACACAAATCCGTGGATTTGATATCTGCCAATTTGAGTAGTGTATCATTTGCTAAAAGTTTCTTCCATCAAGGTATCTTCAGATACTTACAAGTGATAAATCTCCCCAAACTATTCCAATTACTCACATGCACCTTTGGATTGAATTGCCTGTGTACAAACCCAGAATATATTTGTCAGAAAAGAGGATTTGATGAAGTACTGTATGCAGCAGGAACAATGTGGATACTGAGATGTGGAAATCTTTGGAACACCACGTTGATTGATAATGGAACCCTGACCTCAGGCTTTGGGTAAGCCAGCTGGGCAGATATTAAAATTACCAAGTCATAAATTTTCCTTTGAAGAAAATTTGCATCACCGTGTCCTACTACTCATTGCATTCACAAACAAATTATTACCCCTAATCCAAAGGAAACCAAAAGATCAGTTAACTGTTTTAGTTTCCTAATATGGCTTTCAAAAAAGTGTTAGGTGGGGCCAGCCCGGTAGTGTAGTGGTTGAGTTCACACACTCCACTTCAGCAGGTCCTGGGTGCAGACCTGCACACCACTCATCAGGCTATGCTGTGGTGGCATCCCACATACAGAAAATAGAGGAAGATTGGCACAGATGTTAGCTCAGGGCCAATCTTCCTCACTGAAAAAAAAAAGTGATAGGTAAACAAAGTCAAGGCTGAAAACAATATGTGAACATCTTTATTTTCTGCGTTCTGCATTTTATTCTATCCTATTTACATGCTTTTTCAAATACTTTTTTTCAAATAGAAATTTTATTGACATAACTAACATACCATAAAATTTATTTATTTATATTTGCTGAGGAAGATTAGCCCTGAGCTAATATCTGTGCCAATCTCCCTCCACTTTATATGTGGTTCGAGACCACAACATGGCTGACGAGTGGTGTAGGTCCACACCCAAGATCCGAACCCATCAACCCAGGCTACAAAGGCAGAGCATGCCAAACTTAACCACTGCTCCATGGGACCAGCCCCCAAATTTATTTTTTTTAAGTATATAATTCAGTGTTTTTGAAGTGAATCGTACCTTTACAGTTTTTTGCAACTATCTCCATTATGTAATTTCAGAACCTTTCATCATCTCAAGCAGAAACCTCATAATCATTAGCATTTACTCTCCATTTTTTCCACCACCAGGCCCTGACAACCACTAATTTACTTTCTATTCATATTGATTCGACTATTCTGGACATTTCATATAAATGAAATTATACAATATGTAGTCTTTTGTGACTGGATCTTTAACTTAGCATAATGTTGTCAAGGTCCATCCATGTTCTGTACTCCATTCCTTCTTATTGCTGAATAACATTACACTGTATGTAGTATACATACTACATACTACAGTTTGTTTACCCATTTATCAGTTGATGGACATTTGGGTTGTTTCCACTTTTTGGCTATTAAGCATAATGCTGCTATGAACATTCCTTAGCAGGCTTTGCATGAACATATGCTTTTAACTCTCTTGGGAACATATGTAGAAGTGGAATTGCTGAGTCACATGGTAACTCTGTGTTTACTTTTTTTTTTCCTGCTTTTTTCCCCCAATACCCCCAGTACATAGTTGCATTTTTTTCAGTTATGGGTCTTTCTAGTTGTGGCATGTGGGATGCCGCCTCAGCATGACCTGATGAGCGGTGCCACGTCCGCGCCCAGGATTGCAACCAGCGAAACCCTGGGCCGCTGAAGCAGAGCACACAAACTTAACCACTCAGACAAGGGGCCGACCCCTGTGTTTAGCTTTTTGAAGAACTGCCAAACTGTTGTCCAAAGTGGCTGAACCATTTTACAATCTCATCAGCAGTGTATGAGGGTCCCAACCTTTTTAAGTACTCATCAACCCTTTTTTGTCCTATCTTTTTGATTTTAGCCATCCCAGTGGATGTGAAGTGATATCTCATTGTACTTTTGATTTCCCTTTCCCTAATGGCTAATAATGTTGAGCATATTTCCATATACATATTGGCCATTTATTTGTATATTTTCCTGTACATGTTTCATTCAAATAATTTTCACATTTTTACTTGTGTTGTCTTTTTCTTGTAGAATTGTAAGATTTAAAAAAATATTTTAGATACAAAACCCTTATCATTTATAGGATGAGCAAATACATGCCCCCACTTTGTGGGTTGTCTTTTCACTTTCTTGATGGTGTCCTTTGAAGCACAAAAGGTGATAATTTCTATAAAATCCAATTTATCTTTTTTTTCCTTGTAGTAGATTTTTGTTTGTCTGTCAAATCTAAGAAATCATCACCTAATCCAAGGTCAAAGAGATTTAGTCCTATATTTCCTTCTAAGAGTTTTGTAGCTTTTAGTTCTCACAAGTATGTTGATAATCAGTGAAGAAGTCCAATTTCATTCTTTTCATGTGGCAACCCTATGGTCCCAGTACTACCTGTTAAATACACTGTTTTTACCCTGTTGAATTACTTTGGCAGCCTTGTCAAAATAAATTGAGGATAAATGTAAGACTTAATTTCTGATAGTCTATTCCTTCGTTACTTATGTATATCCATATGCCAGTACCAAATTGTCTTTATTACTAAAGTTAGCAGTAAAATTTGATCAGTATGAGTCTTCCAACTATATTATTTTTTAAGATTGTTTTGGCTACTCTATGTTCCTTGTATTTCTATACGAATTTTAGGATCAGGTTGTCCATTTATGCAAAGAAAAGCAGCTGGATTTTTTATAGAGATTCCACTGAATCTGTATTTTTTTCTTTAAAGATCGGTACCTGTTGACAACCAGTTTTTTTTCCTTCCTTCTTCTTCTTCTCCCCAAAGCCCCCCAGTACGTAGTTGTATATTCCAGTTGGGAGTGCCTCTGGTTGTGCTATGTGGGACACTGCCTCAGCGTGGCCTGACGAGAGGTGTCATGTCCACGCCCAGGATCTGAACCGGCGAAACCCAAGCCCGCTGATGCAGAGCACGAGAAGTTAACCACTGGGCCAAGAGGCCGGCCCCTGAATCTGTATATTTTTAAGGGGAATATTGCCACCTTAAAAACACTAAATCTTCTGACCCATGAACACAGAATGTCATTCCACTTATTTAGCTATGCTTTAATTTCATTCAACAATACTTGGTAGTTTTCAGTATACAAATCTTGTGCTTCTTTTATTAAATTTACTCCTAAATATTTTATTATATTCTTTTGTTTGCTATTGTTCATTGCTAGTATATAGAAATACAATTGATTTTTGTCTGTTGTTCTTGTAGCCTGCACACTTTCTGAACCAGTTCATTAGTCCTAGTAGATTTTTTTTGGTGAATTGATTAGGATTTTCCCTATACAAGATCTTGTCATCTGTAAAAAAGGAGTAGCGTTACTTTCCAATCTGGATTCCCTGTTTCTTTATTTTTCCTTGTCTTATTACTCTGGCTGGAACCCGCAGAACAATGTTGAATAGAAAAATCAGTTGTCAATTTTATTCAGGATCCCTTATATGTGATGGGTTGGATATCCCTTGCTGATTTAAAATTCTCTTTGTTTTTTGAGAGTTTGATTATGATGTGACTGGGTGTGTATTTATTTGATTTAATCCTCATTGGACACAAATAAGCCTTTTGAATGTATAGATTAAGGTTGTTTATCATATTTGAGAATTTTTTGGCTATTATTTCTTCAAACAGTCTCACTATTCCTTTCTCTCTTCATCTCTTAGAACTTCCATTTTGTGTATATTGGAATGCTTGATGGTGTTCACAAGTCTCTTAGGTCAATGGAGATTATCTAATCTGAGGAAGAGAACAACAACAAAGAAGACAGAAAGAAAAATGAACAGAGCCTAAGTAACCTGTGAATGCCATCAAGCATTCCAATATACATAAAAATTAGTGAACTAGAGCAGTGTACGAAAAATATGAATGAATATAAATATTAAGTAAAAAATGTAATTTCATAAATATTATACAAAGCACAAATACCTTTATAAAATGTTAAAAAATAACTGAAGTCAATTTAGAAATGCTTAAAGCACAGATGAAGCTATAGGAAGGGAAAGCAGAGGGATAATGAACTTGGGATTCACAGTGTGGTTCCTCCAAGGTACAGCAAGGGGATGGAACTATGGGGCACCACATAGGTAGGTGTAAGTGATTTTCATGGCCCAGGCTTTGTGTGGGATGGTGGATTTGTAAGTCCTTATTACACTACAGCAAATTGATAGATAGACAGAGAGATAGATAAGGATCGTGTTCAAAGTGTAGGCGAATCAAGGATTATGATCAATCAAATTCTTTGCACCTGAGACCCATAAGAACGTTGGGAAAAATAAAATGAAAAATGTAAAATTATGTATGCCTGTTAAATGTTAAGGATAATCATGACAATAATAGAAATGTAATGGTTGACTTTCAAAGCAATAAAAGAAGAAAAATAATGAAACTCTTACAGAAAGCATGAAAAGAGGAGAGAAAAGAAGTAAAGTAAAACCTAGGTTAAAAGAAACCACAGAGTAAAATTGTAGAAATGAATTCAAATGATGAATAATAACTCCAAGTGCTAATGTATTATACTCACTTAATATAGGGCTAGAGATTGCATAACATTTTTATCACATACAATTTAGAGAAACACCAAAAATAAAACGAAGGGGTAAAAGTTATGCTGGAAAATGCTAATTAGAAAACATCTGGAGTAATGATATTAATATCAGACAAATAGAACCTAAGCCAAAAGCATTAACAGGAAAAACAAAAGGACATTATCTGAGGATAAAGGGAATAATCCCTTAAGAATGTAAAGCAATGTTATAATTGCATATAACTTACAACATAACCTCATAATATTTAAAGTAAATATAACAGAAACATAAAAATCAACATATCCAAATACACCCTCTGAGATACTGATGGACCAAATAAGTGAAAAATGATCAAGAACATAAAATATATGAATAATACTAAAAATAAGCTTGATTTAATGAGCTTAATAAAAACTCGTATCCAGTTATATAAAATAAAGCCTTTAAAAAAGCATAGATAATGGATAATTTACAAAAACTGAATAGGACATAAAGCATTTCTTAATAAGGTGTGGTTCTTTGAACTCAATGAAATAAAATTAGTTACCTCCACCTGCTAGCATATGTTTAAAATCTTCAGAAGAGAAGCTGTATTTGCAATATCTATAAAAGAAAGATTCTTATCCAGAATATATAGAAATCTTGTAAATCTTTTTTTTCAGTTTTATTGAGGTATAATTGACAAAAATTGTAAGATATTTAAAGTGTACAATGTGATGATTTGATAAATGTACATATTGTGAAAGTATTCTCCCCATTGAATTAATTAATACAGCTGTCACCTCACATGTTTACCACCCCCACTTTTTTTGGTGAGAACGTTAAGTTCTATCCTCTTACCAGATTTCAGTTGTACAATACAGTGTTAACAACTATGGTCACCTTGTTGTGCATTAGATCCTCAGACCTTATTCATCTTATAACTAAAAATTTGTACCCTTTTACCAACCACTGTCTACTTTCTCTATCCCCAGCTCCTGGCAATCACTCTGCTACTTGCTGTTTCTAAGATTTCAACTTTTTGTTTTTCAGATTTCACATATAAGTGATACTTTGCAATATTTGTCCTTCTCCTTCTGGCTTGTTTCATTTAGCATAATGCCCTCCAAGTTCATCCACGTTGTTGCAAATAACAGGATTTCCTTCTTTCATAAGACTCAATAATATTCCATTGTATATATATGCTATATTTTTTTGATCCATTCATCCATCTATGGACTCTTAGGTTTCATACTTTGGCTGTTGTGAATAATGCTGCAATGAGTATGGGAGTACAGATATTTCTTTGAGATAATGGTTATGTTTCGTTGAATATATACCCAGAAGTGAGATTGCTGGATCATATGGCAGCTCTATTTTTAATTTCTGCAGGATCTCCATACTGTTTTCCGTAAGTGGTTATATGAGTTCACATTGCCACTAACAGTGTACAAGGATTCTCTTTTCTCTACATCCTTGCCAAAATTTGTTATCTCTTGTCTTTTTGATAATAGTCATCTTAACAGGTGTGAGGTGGGGAAACCATAAATTTTAGAGAGTATGTACAAAAGGGCTACATTCACACATATACGAAACACTGAAAAATAAGGGAAAAAACAAAAATGTGTTCCACAACATTTTTAAATGGACTGGATGAGTATACATTGATTCTGTATTAGTGTTTGCTTCAGAGAAAGAAAAGGCAACAAACTGTAGAGAACGGAAGAAATTTTAACTTTTTATTTATTTATTAAACATTAATGCAAAAAGGACAAATGAATATTATCAAATCAAGGTGTTGGCTATATGAGAGTTTATTATAAAGTCTGCATTCTTAGTTTTCTCCACTTTTTTATGCCTATATTTTTTCAAATTAAAAAATAAATTTTAAATGAAAACCTACTTACATACATCTCAACATCTGTGTATAATTTCTACCCTTCATTTTTTGTTATTTTATTTTTCCCAACAAGGAAAAGTCAGAAATAAATGCAGAGATCAACAGTAGATCAATTCCCCTCCCTAAACCTTGAGGGATTGGATTAGATGATTTCTTAGGTCCCTCCTAGCAATACGATTCTATGAAATCCTGCAGGAAGGAGCATATTTCTTTCACTACAAGGAGAGCCTCTCTCAAACAATTAATAATAGGTTCTTTCCTCGCGGTAAGCTGCTTTATTTTTATTATCTTCATATAATGCCTGACCTGCCCGTGTATGCCAAATACTGCTGTGAAAATGAAAAGACCCTTCTAAGTGCTTAGCATCCTTCTAGGGTTCATGGATGTGGAGGTGTTTAAATATGACCAGAAGTGCATTGGAATAAATAGTATTCACCTTGACTGTCTTTAGAAAGCAGAATTTGGTTTGTCAGCCCTCTAGGTAAGTATTTGAGTGAAAGAAAGTTTAAAGATAAAGAAAAACTTGGGGAACAATAACTCAGTTAACAAATGAAAGAAACAAAAACAACCAACAAAAAAACAAAACCCAAGTTAACTCCTTAATCATGAACCTGGGAGAAATGGGAAGACTGGTTGTCATTTTATGACTTAAAATCATTTGATGAGTTCAAAGTTGGGGATGGAGAAGAAGCACACGGGAAAAAGAATGAGTCAATATTCTGATTCTTTCTACTTGAGAGACAGTATCATGTGATGATCAAGAGAGAGCAGGTTTTCATTGCACAAGAGCATGAAGGAAGCTGTGAGACGCTGGAAATGTTCTACATCTCGACTCAGATATTAATTACTACATGGTGTTTGCCTTATAATAATTGGGTATATTATACAGTTATGTCCTATGAAATATCCTACATAAAATCTTAGGCAGATATACATATATATATCTCTCCATTATCTATCCATCTAAGATTTTATGTAGGCTAGCCCATAGGTCATAACAATATAATTTACTAAATTACATTTTTATTGTAAATAGATAGATGAATTTATATTATAAGTAGATATGCAGGTATTTTGATTAATTAAGGTGCATAATTTAAATTAATATGCATAATTTTTCAAAGCATATGTCTTTCACAGACTTTCAGAAATTAAGAAAGAAAATGAATAATATCAAATGCTGATGAAGTATTAAAACAGGTGCATTGCCTCACACTGCTAATGAGACTATAATTTGGTAAAATCAACTTGGAAAAACTGTTTGATATCATTTAATACAATTGAAAATGTATGTAGATTTCAATGCAGCAATTTCTCCCAGATTCTTGTGCTCCTGAATCTATTCATTGTGTAGCCACCTCTCTGAGTATCAAAATTAAACTGCCAATCAAGTAATTAAATTTTAGTAACCTGATACTAAGGAAGAAGCAGGTGGAGTAACCTTGGAAGGGTTAAAGATAATAATATGTGAGCCCCAGCTTTAGCAGCCTAAGTGTGCCATTATACATAATAGCTAATTTGCTTGCATTCATCTTCCACTAGACTCTTTAAGCTTCAGTGAGCCAAGAATCAGGTCTATTTAATTGTCATATCCTCTGTGCCTGCAATATGGATAGTACATAATAAGTTCTCAGTAAATTATGTATAACATTTTGAAAAATATACTGAGAGAAGCATGGAGGAACATGGGACTCAGTGTGGCTTCAGTTCATTGCAGCCTCCAGGGGGCAGTGCCTCTGACACATTAGGCCAACACAGGTGATCAAGGAGGAGGAAGTGATGTGCATGCCCTGGGTAAATTGGCCAATGGCGGGTCCCGGGAGATTGGTGAAGTGCTTTCTTGTAGCTGCATAGATAGGAAAGACCCTAGCATGGACATTCCTGAGTGGCTCTGGAGCAGATAGGAACACAGACAGCCCATGACACTAGACTGGACATATATGTAGGCTCAGTAGACAGCTCCTAGAGATGCCACATCCAGACATAACTGCGAGGGAACTTGCAGCTGGGTTTGGGACCTGAATAGGTAGACAATGTAAGTCCAAGGAAGATATGGGTTATTTAAGTGTGAAATGCAATATGTGATTTTATAATGGAACTGTATGTCTGAATAGGCAATTTTCTTCAATAAACTAAATCTGCTTTTCAAATAAAGCTCTCAATGAAATATTTTAGAGACATACTGGTATTCTTTAACATACTGCACTGAAAGTAATTTAAGCCGTTTTTAATGATCCAAGACACTTCATCATAAAATAATGTTATTTACTTTATTTTAATATTTTCATTCCCATAGGAAATATTGAAATAGTCCCATGATCTTTACATTAAATGGTCTCAGATGACCCAGACATCTGACACTTTGTAATTCTTGAACACTTTTTCTCTATTATCTGACAGCCACTTGTCACTTATTCCTTCTTTGGAACTATGCCTCCATCACATCTTTCTTTTTTTTCTCCACCTCCCTTGAATATATATCTAATTATATTGTTTGAACTTTCTAATCCGCTATGGGGTGTGAAATCAAATATAGCAGATGTTTATTAGAATTATCTCTATGATAAAAATGAAGTATCTGAATAATGGGCAAATAACTGGGGTTTTGTCCGCAATAATAGTAATAAAAATTACTGCTAGAATTTATTGCGCACTTATTAAATGCCCAGCACAGTTCCAAGTTCTTTACATGCATTATCTCATTTAATCTTCACAATAACCCTTTAAATAAGTACTATTGTCATTCTCATTTTAAAGAAGGTGAGACTGAAGCACTTCTGCGCCAAAATTAAATCTACAATACATGGTAGGCCTGCATTTCAACTTGAACAGTTTGGCACCAGTGCCTGGAATACTTTTCTTCCCTTCTATAAAGAAAATATAGGCGCTTAGTAGAGCATCTCCCAGTTTTTTAATTATGAGGACATTTTTCTGAAATGAAAATAGTCTGCTCTACTTGATAAAAATTGCATTTATGAATCTTTAAGGAAAAGATATAACTATAATATAAAGACTCGAAGGCCATAATCAATCAACCTCTTTAGAAAGAGAAGTTACTAAACTATAACAGTCCAGATCCTCAGTTCAAGATGGTCTGAAGTCTTACTGTACTCAGTGATTGAATTCTATGTGCCCAAGGGCCCCCGCTCTCTCAGCCTTATTCTGTCTGTTTAACTGAACGCCTCGCAAGCCCTCTTCCCGGTGGAGCGAGGCAGCAGCTCTGACTGGTGTACCTAGGCTCAACTGCGGAGCTAAGGGAGGTTTCCCATCGTCGGAGGTATTTTGATTGCTGTTTAATTCCGCTAGTAGCTCAATGTTCTCTTGAGATAAAGATCTGCTGCCCATTTTAATGCTGGAATATGCTGGAACCTCCAGAAATGTTGGGTGCTACTTTATGATGCTATTTAAGCAAAACCAACTTTAGATTCCACTTTGACCCCCCGGGACATAATATTTCTCGTTTCTGTACTCAGCAACACGTTCTGACTTGTCACTAGTGCCAAAAATGACAGCTCAAGAATCTTACATATCAATCTTACCATCTTACATAGAGTGTAAACCATTGATACTAAGACTATGTCTATATAGTTGATTTTAAAAGGCTGCAAGATTATTGCATATTTTAGGTTTCTTAGGATACTAAAGATTCAATTATAAACTATAAACACTTGAAAACAATTCATTTCCTTCAGAGTAGGATACAAAATGCAAGATTAAACCTAATTATCTAAAAAAGATCTTTATTTATACTATAATTTCTCTCTTGTGGCTATCTAAATAAGAATTTTTAAAATATGTGAAGTAAAGAAACACCAATAAGACAATTTAATAGCATCTGTTGTATTCAAAGAATTGTGTTATTAGAAAATAGAGTTTTACTGATAATTAGCTTGGCCAATTCACTTATGTTCTTTTATTCCATAATTTTATTGTAGATTTGTCCTCCCACATGCTCCCATAAAATGTGGACTTTGAAAAGGATAAGAAAGCCTATATACAAACTTACATTTTCAGATCTCAAAAATATTTGTTTTAGAGGTATCTGTAACTACGGTGTCAATGTGTCTCATGTTTTACATAAAGCGTACAATTTGAAATGATTCTCAGAAGGTTTGAAAGCCCATCAAAATTTGTAAGACTCTGGCATAATTTTATTTTTAAGAAAGGTTTTTAAAAGGCTTCATTCGTTAAAGTAGTAATAGTCACTCCCACAGAAGAGCCATTAGTGAAGATGCCATTGAGTGTATGAAACAGCTTCAGTTAGATCCAACGCAATATGTGATCTGGAGATGAAACACAAATGATTTTTATTTTAAAAAAAAAAAGGAAGGAAGACTATAACAAACTCATCCCTGACTCAGAGTCTGAATCAATATTATGGGATTCTCAAATGGAATAAATATGGGACTGAGTGTCTGTTTTCCCCTCAGCAAATGAGGTTGGTTAGATAACATCTTGCAAATAAGAATCTTATTTTTTCACACAAATCCAGAAATAGAGCACACACAATTCATGCTGCACAGGAATAATCAGAAAGTTGCCTTGTGAAGGTCAAGTTTGTCACACTGGGGAGATGATAATATCTCAGGAGTATAGGTCGTTTCTGAAATAAATGTTTCAACCAATGACCAAGTTAAGTAGCCAAATATAAGTTTCTGTATTTACAGATGTCACAGCAATACTCTATTAAGTGCATATTGATGTCTGCATCTTGTATTTGTATGGCATTTATCATCTGAAGATCTGAAAATATTTGCTGTCTCTTATCTAACTTAGCCTCACAAATGCTTTGATTACAAGTATTTTACCGTTTGAACAATAAAACACACAGAAAAGTTAAGTTATTTCCTTGTAATCATACATCAAGAATGTGGGAGATCCAAGGCATGCATTACAGTTAGCTGGTCTGCGCACCACCTGTCCACATTTGCAAGTAAACCTGCCACATGCATGCACAGAAAATGTGCTATAGAAAATAGTTCTGAGTCTAAATTTTCCAAAGAAGTTTAAATCAAAATATGGGTTATTTCTTAATCCAGATGACAATTTTGCTTTATTGTATAGTAACACTGAGTCCACAGGTTAGCATGCAATCAGCCCTTTTACCTGCCTCTCAAACTGCGACCACATAGTTTTATATAAGGAAAAAGGTTAAGGAATAGCTGTTACCTAAATAGTTTCCATTTTTCCTTTTCACTCATTTGATCTATATGTTTGTACATTATTTTTTAAAAAGTGTAAAGTATACATAAGCACTATGAATATTTAGCAAAATCATCCTATTAGAAATCCAAGTTACTGTTAATTCAAAACTCCACCTAAGACTATCTTTGGAAAAATTATAACATAATGGAAGTCAAGTCTCTCTTAAAGACACAAGCTTTAAGAGCTTTCCAACTGATCCAATCTTTATTGCTACCAAACAATACAAAAGAAGGTGTAATAGTACAATAGAAGAGGACTGCCGATTTATTCCATTTGACTTTGCCAGCTGAGCAAGTTTCTAGAGAAGTCAAATATATTGGTAGCCTTTTGCCACCAATTTAATCTCATTTTGGCCACTCAGCAGAATACAACCATCCAAAGAGTGAAAGTGACAACAAGGAACATTTCAGAATCATGATGTCAGTGGGGATGTATCACCAATAACTGCACTTAGTCACCGATTTATCACAAGGCCACGTCAGTGACACAATGGGCACATTGCCTAACGTGGCTGGCTATTCTAGAATAAAACTAGCTCCTACTGGTGGAGGAAAGGTGTGGTTCAGCTGTTTCCAGCAGTATCACTTACTTAAAATTTTTAAACATCTAGATTCTTGTTTCTCATCTTGGCAAACATCCCCTTTAAACTGCAATGTTTTCTCTTATGCTTCTAAGGCTAACATCTTAACTATGCCAAAATATTAAAAAATTCTATTTATTTATTTAATTGTTCTTAAAAAATATCCCATTTGCCCTGTAAAGTGGTTATGGACAGGGATTTGTGAATAACTAGCTAGGCAACCTTGCACTTACTTCCCTGGGCCTTAGATTTCTCATTGATAACATGATTGATCCTTGATTTTACCTCTAAACTCTTTTCACTTTAATATCCTTTAATTATGTGATCTGACTCTGTGTCTTACCCTTCCCTCCTCCCAATGCTTATACAAGAAAGTTTTCATTCCCATTCCTTCCTATTCTAGGAATAAACTACATTTATGAATAGACCACTGGTCCTCTTTCTCAGAAAAATATATACCTTTCGACACAAAGATAGTGAAAACCTTCTTTTACTCTTAAAAAGTTTCCTTCACTCCATCTGGCATAAGGCATCATTAGCTTTCAATCTTATTTGCAACTATGAATTTAACATACATACTATATAAAAAGCATTGTGCAGTATTCTAAGAGGGATTAAAGACAGCGAAGTATAAAATACGTATTCAAAACATACTTCCTGCTTTCAAGGACTTTACAACCTATTTGGGAAAATGAGAGAGAATAAGCACAGAATGAAATTAAAAGAAAAACAATACAAGGCAGCCTAGAGCATGGTTCAAAGTGAGTCGGCACTAAATAGACAATAATAGAGGAGACTAAATATAATGGATGTGAAAGGAATTCAAACGATAAGACTATGATGGAGCAGAGGAGTATTGGAAGATGACAAATAGAAGCAACACGTTGTACATATTTACCCTTGCCAACGCTAGCAGTGGATGAGTCTCCTTGGTGCTCTGCATCCTTGTGAACACTTGATAGTATCCAATTTTTAAACTTGGGGGAAATTCAACAGGTAGGAAATGGCATCTACTGTAGTTTTTATTCACATTTATCTGATTATTAAGAAGTTGAACTCATTGTCATGTTTATGGGCACTTATATAAAAACTCTAATGGTTTCTTTTGCCCATTTTTCTATTATTGATCTTATAATAGTATTTTTATATTATCACAAAGTTGAGATATTCTCCCACGGTAGGTGCACTAATGGAGTATTGCGAGTGCAGTGAATCATCTTCCCTTGCAATTAGCTGCAAGGTCAACACCGTTCAGGTGTAAAAAAAGTTCTGATATTGTGTAGATCCCTCAGCATGCAGGTTAAACGCATTAGTTTTACAGTTCAGCCCTACGTGAAACCAGTCCACAACAAGATCAGCAGCTTGAGCCAGCGTGTAAATCAAGTCACTGCTTTCTTCATCAAGAATGTCTTGCTATAAAAACAAGACAGCTCAACTAAATATTGTGCTTAGTTCTATATCTGATTTACTTTTTGGCTCAAGTTCTTTATCTCATTTCAGACCGGTAACCAACAGTTTGAGAACTGGCAGGTAGTCCACGGGCCAAACTTTGCATAGTTTGTTATATAGGCTTCTGCATTTTATATGCATATTTTAATGCATTAGATGGATATATATGTATATATGTATGTATGCATATGTATATATAATACATGCATATATATGTATATCATGTGCTTATATATGTCTACAATGTTAATTTTGTGATTCAAAATACAAATTACTGGGGAAAAAAATCCACTGTTTTATTTGCTTTGTATGACAGCTAATATTCCCCCACATACCCTATAAGCACTCCATTGTTGCTTTACATATGTTACACATTATGGGCACTTAATAAATAGTTGCTTTTTTTGGACACATGATTTCGTGACGATAATTACAATGACAGGTTTGAGTTAATTCAGAGAATGTTTTAAGGTTGAAGCAATAATCAATAGTATTTATTTAGTGCTTATGAAATCTTAAGTTCTGTGATATGTACTATGGATAGTCAAATGAGATAAGCTGCCTGCCCTGGATCTAAGGAGTTAGATATATAAAAAACCAAATGCAATAAGGTGTTGCATGTACCCAGCAAGATTGATTTATAGGCTACCTTAGGGGTTCAGAAAAGAAAAGGATTGCTACTAGTCAGAGGAATTTGGAATGGACCAAGAAAATCTTTCTAAAGGCAAAGACTCTTGAACTTGTTGACCTCAGAGATTTTTCTTGATGAACTGCAAGATTCCTCTTTTAACTACAAGAATATCGTCAACTTCTACCTTAAAAATGTATCCAAGATTTTTACATACTGTTGACACAACGTGGAAGACTGCTTTCCAGGGATGTTTACCTCTCTTGGATGCATTGTAGAGTGTGTTATCCCCCTGACAACATGATAGGTAAAAGAGGTACCATACTCTTTAAATGGAACATAGGCTGTAATTTCTAACATAGGCTCACAAAGAATTGTTCAAATTCAATAATAAAAATTCAAAATTCAGGAGGATATAAGAATAAATTGAGCCCAAACTGTTTTAATCCTCTAAAGGTTCTTGTTTCGTATCTGTTCAACTACTAACTGACTGTTGTTCAAAGAAACAAAGTCATCTTTATTTCTTCCCTTGGTTTTTCTGTTTGTATAACATGACTTGTCTTGATGTCGTATCTTACTGTGTCACTGAAGAATGATGAAGAACAATGTTCACATACATCTTCCCAAACACGGAGAGTTCTAGAATGCTGGATAATAATGTTATAATTTTGAAAAGTGCTTTTTAAATTTCTTTTCCTATGATGACCTGTTTCTTTTCAATTCCTCTTCTGACTGCTGGGATATCTGTGATTTTAATCTCTAATCAATTTCACTCTTTTTTTCTGTCACTGTTGTGAAGTACAAGTAAAGTTCTTCAGCACGTTACCTTTTATTCCTTTTTTTCCCCCCAAAAAATACTGATTATATCAGCCACCTTACTCAAAATGGTTCTTTTCAGGGAAACCTAATAAAATTCTAAGTCCATTCCAAGCTTTCAGACTTATTTCATGTTTACTTCAGGTAAACATCTCTATTTAACCAGAAAAGCCAAAGCTTTATAACAGAGGCACTACTTTCCACAAGAAAGTTGTTCCTAACATCTTAACCTTTAAGGAAAATTTCTGGTATTTGGAAACCGAATTTCAAAATAGAAATAGGTTAAAGCAGAAAATTTAGGTCTGTGAATCTGAAATGCCACATTCTAGTAGATAACGCCAGGACCCCAAGGGCATTGCTAAGGGTTTGCTCTCCAGTAATTAAGAGAAATTATATTTATTCTCTAAAACTCTTTTGTTCATAATTTATTTCAAAGTGTTTTAAAAGTTATGTTCTATGATTAGGGTATGTATCTTTAATTGAGGGAGTCTATAAAAAGAACATATTTGAGGGAAACCAAAAATAATAAATTTAAATGCACACCAAACTTTGGAAAAAAATCAAGAAAATGAATGTTGGGTTATTTTGGGGAAGAGTTATGTTTCTCTAAAAATAACAGTAGTATGAAAAACTGTTCTCTTTGGAATACAAGGTTAATCATGATCATAATTCAACTTTATAAAGAAAGTTTTCAGATATCACTGAACACTTTTTCCAAAAATAAATTACACATATATTACTATGATTGTTAAATATTTTTATGTTTAACTTTTTCAAAGAATTTTTTTGTTAAAAAACTTGAGTGGTTCACATTTTACTTTATAGCCGTGAGCATAAAGCTTTAGGATAGACAATGCAATCAAACTACTATGTAATTAAGATATCTCTATGTTTCTTTCAATTAAATTTCAATATATTTATTCTAGAAGTATGTATATACAAGCACCTGAGATAAATCTATGAGGATATACATATAACATTTTTTATAACAGGAAAAACCTAGAAATATTCTATTATTCATTAAAAAGGAACTGGTTAAATATAAAATGAAAAAGCAAATTGTAGAACATTATAATATAGTTTAGTTAAAAACATTTATCATGTATAAAATTTTATAGCTATATACATCTGGAAGGTTGAATACCAAACTGTTATCAAAAATCATCTTAGTGCAAGATGATGGGCAGAGGAAATGTAAGGGGTTGTCACTACATCTGTAATGTTTTTTGTACAGTTTCAATTTTACTATGCTTTTGTTTTACAATACTTTTGGAATAAAATAATAAAATAAAATAACCCCAATAAATATCATTTAAAATATTCACATGAGGGCAGCCATGGGGCTGGAAACAAGCTCTGTGTATGTAGGCTAAAGATGGTGGCTCAGGGACCAGCACTGTGGCCGAGTGGTTGGGTTCATACACTCTGCTGCAGCAGCCCAGGGTTTCACCCGTTCCGATCCTGGGTGTGGACCTAGCACCGCTCATCAAGCCAGGTTGAGGCAGCATCCCACATAGCAGAGCCAGAAGGACCTACAATTAGAATATGCAACTATGTACTGGGGGGCTTTGGGGAGAAGAAGGAAGGAAAAAAAACAGGATGGTGGCCTATAGGATGTCAGAGGTCTGCAGTCAGGAAATCAGTTTGGAGACAGAGAACAAATAAACACCACAAATCAAGGTTAGGTGTTGGGTCAAATCTTGGCAAGCAGTCAAAACTGACAAGTCATTGCCTGAGATGAGATTAGAGGTCAAAATGTGAGGATATCCAGGAGTCTGAAAGAATAGTGTTATTAAATGCCAATGCAATGCCTAGGTCAAATTTAGTAAGGAGCCAGAGTACTCATACCCCATAAATTAAGGTGAGGCAACTCACCTACTGATTATGAACCATAGGACCTAGAACGGCAAAGCAAAACAATGGTTAGAACGTTCGGGCAAACATTTGGGAGGGCAAGATAACAGAAAACTAGATAAGCAGTTTGGCAAAAAGGAAAACAAATATGCACTCCATTTAGCAAACAAGTAAACCAGGGATGTCAATAAGGGGAGGAGTCTTCTTCATCTTCCAGGAAGCCTTTTCTATGCCTTCTAGTGAAGCAGAAATGAATCCAAGGCTATGGCCAGCCTAGGATAGCAAATAAAAATGGTTTTGTAAAATTGAGTCAGTGATCAGTAGTTAAATTGATTGACAGAATTGGAGAGTGTCAAACTCTACTCCAAAGCAGGATCTTTTCCACATTCTTATTTGCAGTGCAGTAATTTTAGAGAACTGTAAATATTTTAATATTACCCTGTTTGTAATTTTAATATTACCCTACTTTAATTGCCCTCTCCCATTGTGGATGTTTAAACATAGTTCTAAAACTTTGCATTTTCAGCTTGTAGAGATCTTTTAGTTCGATTGCTCTCCTTCTATTTGTTCCTAGGAAGTAATTGTTTTACCTTTCTTGTGTTTTCACAAGCTACTTCCTCATCTTAAGAAGGTCATTTAAATTTTCAAGTTTATTCTCCCAGGACAGTTACCCCTCCCATCTTGATGTTATCCATGAACTTAAGGACTAAGAGCTCCACTTAATCATCCCAGTCACTGATAAAGATAAAGTAATGGACCTAGGACAGATCCTGAAGCATCACTCAATATCCACTCCCATCCCTCAGGGAAGCGTGTACCGATTAATAACTACTCTTTGAGTGTGACCTTCCAAGCAGTTGCACACCCATGCTCTAAAAGCATGGTCTCAACTCTGCTTTGCTGCTCCCTAATTAATGTTGTATAAGACTGAATTAAAAACCTGACTGAAATAAAGATCTTATATCTATTGCTTTCCTCTTAACCACAGGGTCTGTCACTCTGCCACATAGGAAATTAGATTAGTCTGATCTGATTTGTTCTTCATAAAGACACGTTTTTTTAAAATCCCCCCAGGAGCTTCTATATGATTGCAAATTGAGAATTGGTCAATAAAAAGAACATATAGCAGGCTTTGTGCTTCAAAAATTTGCACTTTGGGTCCAGAGGTCCCTTAGCGACCAGAAGAATTAAATGCATTGTGACTTTTAATTTTAAGTACCAGATCAGTGTACAGCCATACATTTGTTCATCATTTTCTGTGACTTTCCACACAAAAGATATGAATAAGCTTCAGTGTTCATTTATTTTTTGTTTTATTGCTCTTACACATCTTACACAGATGTGTATAGAGGCTTAAGATACATCTCCAAATCTAAAAGTTGGTGAAAAACTCTGAAACATGCCTTAGAGAAGATCAAGGATACAATTTAAAAATACCCCAAAGGAATAAGAAGTACAACACTTATGGCCAATTAATGGAGGTAACTTTCTGATTAGACTCTGATTAGAAAAAATACTGCTCTGTGTTTCATATTAATTTAAGAAAATCCTGTCATGATGATTATGCCAAAAATGTACTGCACTCTGAACGATACTTATTACTGGAACCCAGAAGATAATAGGAATCTGGAAGATAAATACGTTTGTAGAGTCCTTAATCTTTCAGTGTGTACGAATTACACTTGCAGACACGTGAGTTGTACCGAATTATGGGCAAATATGTTTTCTCTTCAACACCATTCAAATAAATGAAAGGAAAAAATTAATTATGTGATATGTGGTCAAGAAAGATAACCAATCAATAAATATTGAGTTATTTATAAGACATAAAAAATAAAATAAATTTTTCCCATTCTTTCAGTAAATATCTTTTGAGCATGAACTAAATTCCCGACACTGATCCAGGCCATGGAGATACAGGGAGAAACAAATAAGACAATATTTCCTGACTTCCAGGAGTCTATGTTGTAATGGGGAGAGATAGACCATAAGTACATAAGTGAGAAAATTAATATAGTATGTAGGTATTAGTAACAGATGTGGAGAAAAATGAAGCAGAGAAGGGTTCAGCAGTGAAAAGTTGTTATCTAAATGGGCTTGATAGAAAAGGCTTTAGGGAGCAAAAAACTGAAGGAGATGAGGGAGCAAGCCATGTGCTTATCTGAGGAAGAGTATTTTCAGGCACAGGACCAGCAAGGACTAGATTAAGATTTTTTTTAACTTAATTAAAGTGAGTTGGCCATTGTGGCCTCAAATGTTGAGCTGATGAGGAGGAAAAGATAGGGTCACTGTATATATACAGATGCCAGTTAATTTTAAAATGAAAATTTTGTTTTTGATTTCCCAGAATAGATCACAGGTATTTGTATTAAAGCTGCCTCTGTAATCAATTTATATGTATGAAGATAATCCTCTGCAATTGAAAATTATTTTATTGAAGAAATATTATTTTTGAAAGGTTTTTAGTAGAATTTTTACATTAGAAAAGCAACTCCATGAACAGTATTTTCCTAATTTTATTAGTTATACTTTGAGAGGTTATGGGCAGGAAAGATTTCCCTTATATGCTGGGGCACACACGCACTCATATCCCAATTCAACACACACACACACACACACTCCTATACCACAAAAATGATGGAATATTACAGTTAACAATTGAAATTCAAAAATGTTAACTCATTCACCTTTCATAATCTTAAAATATATATGAAATAGCCAAGTAAGTAATTTGAAATAATTATGCTTTATATATTGGAAGAAAGGGAACACATTTGTCTTATTTAGAACAGCTTAAATTCTGAGGCTTAATGAACTGAAAAATCACTCAACATGATTGCCAAATGCATGCTATCCTTTTCCACCTACTCTACTTTCTCCCTAAGAATTAAGGGTACAAAGTTACCATTGGCACCTGTACAAAAGAAAAATCTATAATTGAGGCCACTTTTCAAGGTGCGTCAATTTTAAAGGCTTAAAACCAGTGCAATTTTATGGAAAGTGAATGGTCTTCTCCTTTTCACAATTTCAGTGTCTGATTGAATCAACTCAAGCATTCAATCAATCATATTACAGGTAAGGCCAGCTATAACATGACTAAATTGTCAGGTTAACCTTCTGTGTCTATAATTGGCAAAATGTATTACCAAAATTGTATGAAAAGACATTGACATAAAATGTGCAGTTTGGAATCCAGAAAAAGATGGTTGAGATGAAGTTGTCCTCGGTCATGAGGGGAATGGGATCAGAACACCCTATGATAAATCTGTAATTGACAAAGGAGATAGAAATAATGACCTCTCGTTAACATGGTGGGCCAGAGCGAAGAAAACAATACGTGTTAGAGTATGCCAGGTTGTGTTAGTCATATATTGGCTTGTTAGCACTATAAATTACAGACACAAAGGAAAGTACTTAATACTAATAAAATGATGCTTGATTACTTAAGTGATAATGAGAGAAAAATGTCACCACTAAATGAATATCATTCTTTTTCCTAAGAAAAAATATATATGGGCTATAAATTTCTAAAAGTTAAGACAAATTTTCAAAGAGAGAACTGTTATCAGAAAGTAAAGTTGTTTTATGGAAAACTTAAGATTTTTTAAGATCATTTTCCTACACAGCTATTTTTCTGAGCAAACTGTTCAGATGGACCTGTCTATATATAACTATCAATGTCATAGTTGGAAAGAACATACATGTGAGGAAATTATTGACAAAGAATTAAAGGGTTAAATTTCCAGTGTCATAAGTGTTACAAAAGCCAAAATTAGAACTAGCCATATTAGTTATAATTTGTCACATCAAACTTCTTTAAATATCTCCAGGCTAGTAATTATTATTATAATTCTGATATCGACTGCTACCATTTTAAACTCAGACACAAAACAAAATTCAGCTGAGCCCACCTCTCTTTGATTGGATAGGCTAACAATGATTGCCTATAAAATTTTATTTCGGTAACAGTTATCAATAATTGGTAGCCATCTGATGGGAAAATTATGTGAATGACAACATGTCTCTCCTGACTCCACAAAATTAGGCCATGGAAGCAAAAAACAAATGGTGTTCCTGAGAAATGAAAATATTTCATATCATCACATTAACCAGTTAAATTGACAGGCTGACACTGCTTCCCAAATAATCGATGTGGAATGTGTTCAAGATGGAGAAATTCTGTCCTATTGCAGACAAAATGAGAGCTTATCTTCTTTGCAGTTAGATCAGTGGTATTTGTGCAGATCAAGGAGATATTAAAATATTAATTTTTTTTTTAAAGATTTTTATTATTTTCTTTTTCTCCCCAAAGCCCCCCGGTATATAGTTGTGTATTCTTCGTTGTGGGTCCTTCTAGTTGTGGCACGTGGAACGCTGCCTCAGCGTGGTCTGATAAGCAGTGCCATGTCCGCGCTCAGGATTCGAACCAACGAAACACTGGGCCACCTGCAGCGGAGCGCGCGAACTTAACCGCTCGGCCACGGGGCCAGCCCCTAAAATATTAATTTTTTGGTTATTAACCTACGAAAAACACGATACCATATCTTTCCTATGGTGCATCACTTCTATTTTCTGGGCATAAAATTCTTGTTAGCTTGAAACATATCATATCATTGTCTACTTTTATTGCTCCAGACCTTATATACATTTCAGTTCAAATTAGTTTTTCTTTTTGGAAAACTTTCTTTGGGTGAGGAGAGGTGGAGGGGAATAAGGAGAGTAGTTACATCATTAATCTTCGTATATCGAGCTGTAAGAAATATCCACATTTTATTTAACTAACTTAAATAAATTTAAGGGTATATGTAAGTGTTCCAAATACTTTAATACTATGCCTATTGTTCAGGGTTCTACTTGAAAATATATAAAAAATAGAATCAAGGACCTATTTAATTTCATCCAATACTTTATAATGCACATGAGCACTAGTGACTATTACATAACCTGTACAGGGAGTAATCCTAATATTTAACTTGAATATATCATGAATTTAGCCCACATAAAGATAGTAATGTATAAAAGTTTTATTAAAAATATTTCAGTTATCTTCCCACATGCTTATACTAATCCCTTTTAGCACAGGGACAATGAGAACTAATAAAAGAAATCATTTATTTACCCCTTATTGTGAAAATCTATATCAGTGAAACTTGCAGATGGCTTCAAAAAAAGCAATATTTTGGGAAGAAGGATTTCAAATTGAAGGGGAACAGAATTTGCCACCCCAAAATTTATCTCTTTGGCTTGACTATTTTTCAGAAGAAGACTCAGGAAGAAACTTTGACCTTTCCCCTACCTAACTACTTAAAAGAATTTTAGAAAGAAGATCTGTTCCAGGAAAGAGCTATCACCATAGATAATTGTGGTGCAACATGAACTAGGTGTGGTGGACAGGGAGGAACCTAGCAAGGCCCACTTGATCAAAGCCCTCTCCATGTCCCATTGCCTTTGCAAGGCATGGCAAACATTTCTTTACCAAACATTTTCTTTTTCATCTCCATGTGAATTGCCTTCCTCCCCTTTGAAGTCCCAAAACACTACCTCCAGTATCCTCTTTTGTCTTTAGCTCAAGATGGTATTTAAGGTGGTGGTTTAGCCATTTTGGTGAGTTACTCAGTCTTCCTGGGTTTCTCCAATGTATTCATATTACTAAACATTTTGATATTCTCCTGTTATTTTGTCTCATGTCAATTTGATTCTCAGACCATCCAGGGGAACCTAGAAGAGTAGAGGGAAATTTCTTCCTCACTTACAAAATAAGAGTAAAAAATACATAGCTGTGTATATTAATAGAGTAATTCCACACAATGGTGTAAGATTCCAAGCCCTACTATTCAACAAACTGCTTATGAGTAAGTGGGATACCAATACCCTTCCCATAGGAGTTCCACCAACTCAACCAGTCCTCCTTGGTTTCTGAGAATCTCTGAAAAATAAAGTACTGATCAGTGTGTGGTCCCCACTGGACTTGATCTGGGTTGAAATTCTGAAGTGATCCTGGCATCTAGAAAAGTAAATTTGATTTTCAAGCAACTTAAAGTAGTAGTCCAGGTTACGGGGCCACAGCAGCGGACTGAAGCACAGCAGGTCTCATAGACAATTTTTCTTTTTCACAGACCTTAAAATTGTCCCATGAAATTTGCCAAAGTCTTCAAATTTAAACAAGAAAACTTAGTATTTTCAGAGCTAAGTTTATTTTATCATGTGTGGGGAAACATGGTCAAACTAAAATTTCAGAGTTCTCTGACATAGGTATGCAAATTACACTTTACTCAAATGCTCAGGTATACAAATTTAACCCATGCCAGTGAGATTGACTCACTGAACAATTGTTCTCACCATCGTCTGATCCAATGTTTCTTTCTTAAAATGAATATTTTGTTATACCTCTTTTTCTAGGCAGAAATAAAATCACGGATAATACATGCTTAGACATGTAATTTTAAAAAATCAATATAATGTTTCAATTATAATAAAACAAAAAAGGAAGGTAATTTATAACAAAATAATACATATTTTAATATGTAAATCTTCAAGGGTATTTGTATAGGATTAGAAGTAATTATGTGCTGGCATAGCTATGTAAAATTATGACAAATGCAATAGCTAAAAGGCCACTGAAACGAGCATGCTTGCTGACCACTCATATAAGATAAGCACCCTTGCCACAGCTAATGAAGTTTTCTAAAATGATAGTAAACACTTTAACAACCTCTGAACAAAAAACGAATCTTCCCTTGATTTCATGGTAGTTTTATTCTTTTTTTTTTTTAAAGATTTTATTTTTTTCCTTTTTCTCCCTAAAGCTCCCCAGCACACAGCTGTATATTCTCCGTTGTGGGTCCCTCTAGTTGTGGCACGTGGGACACCGCCCCAGCGTGGCCTGACGAGCAGCGCCATGTCCATGCCCAGGATTCAAACCAACAAAACACTGGGCCATCTGCAGCGGAGCGCACGAACCCAACCACTAGGCCATGGGGCCAGCCCCCCAAGTAGTTTTATTCGTAGAAAATTCAGCGTATCTCAGGACTGTAAAAAAAAAAATCAGTGTTTGTGTTCTAGACTCAGAGATTATAAACAAATGTTTCATCTACTTGAATGTTCAGCTCTATAATGAAGGGCTGTGTAAAACACAGAATATGTTTTCATTGGGAGAGACTGTTTTCTACATGACAGATCATAGAGTGATCCTGGCCCCTCCACTAAAAGCCCCCTAATCATTGTATCAACAAAAAATTTTCCCTCAAATTTTTAAAATGCTTTCCAGATGGATGTAACAAGCTGTTTTAAGCCATAGACTAGGTCCAGACCTCAGATAGAACCTTGAAGCAGGCTCTACAAAATATAGCAGTGCTGAGACACCACACGTCATCATTTTCAGGAATCATAAACAATAAATGATTATTTCCTCTTTAAAAATATATGTATATTTATATATATGATATAAGGCCAGTTTGTGTTTATATGGTTGTTATATAACCAGTTTGTTTGTTTATTTATATATAACCTCATTGTATCTGAGGTAACATGTCCCCAGTGTTTGGAGGAGAAAGAGGTATCTAAGGCCTCTGAGTATCTTTTTTAATTACCAGAGTCTGTCATTCCTTCGCTTGCTGTAAGATCTGACAACATTGCTTGCTTTGATCAGACTCAGAGTTCTGAGGCTAGGCAAGAGGGGATTATTAGCTGGAAGTTGGTCTCTATAATCCAGACCGTCCTAGAAAGAGCTAGAGAATGCTGTTCCTAGATTGAGGCCTCATGGTTTAAAGGAAGGCCTGGTCAAGGACTCTGGATGCTTCAGTGTTAGTGCGGGTGCTGCAAGTAGTCAACCCTTGAGTGTATGCAAGCTCGCTTGGCCTTTAAGCACCTCAGTTTCCTCATCTGTAATGAGAGGGGAGTGGTTGATGATCTTTAATGCCCTTTTGAGCTCTAAAATTATAGACTTTCAAGAATCTGTCAGGAGACTACTCTAGTATTATCCCTTTCAAACTGGCAGGAATTCAGGAGACCAGCAGGGGCTCTCAGCAGTTAGAGGACACAGTAACGACTAGTCATTTCCTTTGTTTATCGTGCTGAATCTGCTCAGCCCTGTTGTGCCTCAGGCTCACAGAATGTAAGGGGTCAGAACAGGCCAGGCAACGGCTCTACACTCCAGCCCAAGAGAGGTGGTAGAAAGATATATGGCTCTCCTACCCGCTACAATAAAATTAGGTTGGTAATGTTTACGATCTCTGGATTTTTTCATATGGTTGGCATCCCTCTTATGTGCTTTAATAAAACTTGTACTGTCTCTATATTAGCATCAATTAAACCATATTATAATTGTCTCTTTCCTCCAAAAAGACCATAAGCTGCATAGGATATGATCTTGTTTTGCTCTATCCCCAGTGTCAAGCATAGTGCTTTACTTATAACACACACACACACACACACACACTCATATATATATATATATATATATATATGTGTGTGTGTGTATATATATATATATTTCCTAAATCTACCTCATTAGATGGCCGGTTCTCTATTCAAAGTTCCCTGAAAAGCTTCATTTTTGCATGCCAAAAAGTCAATCAATAAAGATGAAAACAACTTCCTAAATTATGGTTTTGTGTATGCCAGATATAAACACAAGGAAATATTTCTGAAAGCTGTCTACTAAATAATATAAAATGATCAGTCCAGTGACACAGTTAAAAATGTCACTGAATTCTACTGTGTGTCTGTCTTTGCCTCTGTTTAAGGTAACTCAAAAACTGTCAGTTTACAGGAAAAGTCTGCAATTAGAAGGGTCTAACACTACATAAAAAGCTCTGGCAGTTTTACCTAAAGTAGCTGTAATGGAGCTTTTTTCTTATCTAAGATAAATTTAGGTAAGGTAGAATTAGTTGAGAGATCCTACCCAGGATTACTCAGCCATAAACCAAACAACCCCTAACCAATCGACCAAACATAAACCAATTACTTGTGGAAGAATAGGATTTTGTGCTTCTACAAGGACAAATGTAAAATCATGGAATTAGTGCATATTAGATCTTAATAAGAACTTAACAATCGTCATATAGTCAATTGAATATCAAAAAATGTTTTAACACCAAGAATTCTTCTCGCTTCTTTTAATTAAAAATTCCCATCAGGGGCCGGCCCAGTGGCGCAGTGGTTAAGTTCGCACGTTCTGTTTCAGCTGCCTGGGGTTTGCTGTTTCGGATCCGGGCTTCGGACATGGCACCGCTTGGCAAGCCATGCTGTGGTAGGCGTCCCACATATAAAGTAGAGGAAGATGGGCACAGATGTTAGCTGAGGGCAAGTCTTCCTCAGCAAAAAGAGAAGGATTGGCAGCAGATGTTAGCTCAGGGCTAATCGTCCTCACAAAAAAAAAATTCCTGTCAGTGAAAGATTGTTTGATTTACTAAAAAAAGCCACAGTTTTGAAACTTATTTTCTTACCTTTCTGTTATTACCCAAAAGCACATTGAACTGACCAGCAGAGCTAGTTATGAGCCCATCCTCTGTACTCCCATATCACCTGGGGCATATGTTTGCTAAAGTCCTAACAACATTGTTTATAATTGCTGGTTTACTTGTCAGTTTATCCATACAATTCTATAAGCTGTTTGAACAAAGGATCTGCGTTTTACTCATCTCTTCATCCTTAGCATATAGACAATTTGACCATATATGTGTTCAATAAAATGCAAGGTAAAAATGAAATGAACTAGGTTACTATACAAAATTACTATAAATCTAATTTAAAAGAAGCATAATTACTATTTTGGTAAATTTGTTCATCCTTTTTTTATATTTATGTGGTTTCATTATACTAATAGCCCTTAAGTTATGTTGTGTATGAGTCTCACCCATGGAGCTTAATAAAAATGCAGTTCTAGTTTCTGCTATGATATCTGGACTTAGTAAGACTGAGGGATGGCCCAGAAAGTTGAATTTTTAACAAACACCTTAGTTTATCGATCTTTAACTGCTCAACACAAGATTGACATAAGGGAAGCCATGTTGTAGAAAAGAAGCCGTATTGTGACTGTGAATGACTTCTGGGGAGCTAGCCCAGGGGGAAATGCTCAGGTTTCTTGAAGTCTATGTAATTAGTAGCCACCCTTTAGGGAACATGCTTGCTTTATAGATTTATGGCCCCTCCTTGTGTGTTTACTTCCCAGCTGCAATAAGACGATAATTTTTTAAGTTCTCTGGGAATGTAATGACCCCTGGATGGAGATTCTATGCTGATATTCATCATCAATGACAACTGAGAGATCTAGGGTGGCAACTCTCAGTCTGTAGCACCAGATGGTCAACACTCCTAACCCCCTCCTTGATAACCCCCTGGCCTATATAACTGCCTCCAGATTCTGTGCCCCTCTTAAGATGGT
The DNA here is from genome assembly GCF_021613505.1 of Equus quagga. Classification (NCBI taxonomy): domain Eukaryota; kingdom Metazoa; phylum Chordata; class Mammalia; order Perissodactyla; family Equidae; genus Equus; species Equus quagga. The sequence goes on from NC_060270.1 coordinate 85,834,106, forward strand.
TCCTTAGAATGCTAGTCAGCCATCTTCCAATCAGCTGGCTCATTGTCTAATAAAAGTCCTTTCTCTACCTCCGTCTTGCTTCTTGATGGATTGGTTTTTGTCTTGCAGCAAGCAGATAGTACCCTTTCTGCACAATGACAAATATATTAACCATTCTTTAAGAAATACCACACTAGCTTATTCTTAGTATGTTGAAGTCATTCATGGACTCTCATTGCTACCGAATGGTAGCAGAATATGCCACTCAAAGTCTGCCTGTTTGGCATAACGATTGTGCTTGAATTCCAAGAGTGATTTCTGCTTACGAGTCTAGACTCTGACTGTTATGGCATTTGATAGGGGTAATTTCAGAAATTTAGCTCTTCAAAACATTATTTCCTGAGCATATGTATTTTATGACAACTTGTTTGTGTTAAATATGTTTCAATCTTAAGCATAAATGCCATACTTCCCCCAAGAAAGGCTATTGGCAGTATAAGTAAAAACAAATTTCTTATTTTTCCTTACAATTCATTGTCTTTTAACTTACTTTTATATGTGGGTCAAGCTGTGGGAAACAAATATGATCAATATCAGTAGTACATAAAGCGTTCTTAATGGGAGGAATTTTTTTCTTATGCCTTGGACTTTTGTTCCTTGTTACTTGCCCTCCTGCTCATATGTTTGGATTTTGTTAGGTATCTTTGGGATTATTGTAAACAGATATCTAACTGATAATCACAATAGCCACTTTGAAATTCTGGGACACTTCCAGTAATTCATCTTGAAGCAATGTCTTCTTTCTTTTTATTGAATATCTTCATGTTGTACTATTAAGTCCAGGGGCTTACTCATTTTTTTATTGCTTTGACTAGAGAATGGGCACTTAGATATTTGGAAAAAGTTCTATATTGTTGAGTCGTGGTAAGTATTACTATTCATCTGAGCAATGCAAATTATACCAATCATAGGGAGTGATTTTCATATTTGCAACTTTAAAAGAGAGCTGACTTCCTTTTCACTTACTTATGAATGGTACCCTTACGGGCCTGGAAAGAGTTAACTTTTTAAAAAAGATGTTAGTATACAACTCAGGAAATAATAAGCAAATGATCAAGAGTTACGTTTGTTACAACTGGAAAAAATGTATAACTTAAAATGGTGTTTTTTTAAAAAAAATTTCCCCCTACTAGAACCATTTTCTAGCAACACTTTTGAAGAAACTGTAAGAATGCAAAAGGCTTACAGTAAAGGTAGGTATATTTTTAAAACTGAAATATACCAAATGTTAGTTTATAATTTAATTAAAATTTCATTTTCATTGAGGAACCTTTTTTAGGTCAGGTCTTATTTATTGGTTGCTAGAATATGAGTTCAGAAAACATTAGTATTGTAAGGTATTTCAACCAAGGTTGCCATTTAATTAATATTTTATGAGAGTAATTACGTTCCCTTCCATGAAAGATGACTGCAAAAATGAAAAAGAAAAAATACGCATCTCAGAGAAATTAAGATCACTTGTTTTAAAAATATTTTTTTTCCATCCTAGTATTTAACTCTAAAGCTGTCTTAAACATTTCAATAGTAATTTTCTCCTAAAATAGGAAAATCAAGAAACTAAGATCTAATTCAAGGAATAAGACAGCTGATCAGAACCCAGAAGAATAAAGTTGTTATACTGACAAGCTACAGCAAGTCTTGAAAATCCAAGATGCCCCAGTATAAATGACTGGAGAGGAGCAGAATATGCCACCCCAAAATATCCCACTTTGGTATAAAGATTATTTTGAGCTAAAGGAAATCAAAGCTCAGCAGATTTGGGAAAAGCTTTTTATTTCCCCCTCAAATGCTTACATTTACAACGGAAATGGGACCTCTACCAGGGAAACAGCTATTACCAGAGATTCCTTTTTACCTAGGAAACTTATCTACATAATAGGGCAATCTTGTTTTCCAAACTTCTCTCCTCTTCCTGTGACTGGCCTTCCTTCTCCTTCTATCTCCAAACCTCCACCCCTTTCTTCAGCTCAGGATGTCACGTAAACCTCAATTACCTGACTCCCTTTTGGGTCTCATATTTTTATGGGACTTCTATATATGTAAAATGAATTTGTTTTTCTCCTGTTAATTTGTTTTATGTCAATTTAAATATTAGGCGAGCCAGAAAACCTAGAAGGGAAGAAGAGAAAATTTTTCCACCCCTTCTTCACCATTCCCATTTTATTTTTACATTGTTTGGCTCACATAAAGGGAAATTAAATCAGTTGTACATCATCTACGTAGTTCATTCAAAAAAGTTCTAGCAAAAAATATAAATTGCCTTTTGCTCTATCAATATAATAAATAAAATAAAATTGCCTTGGATTACAGTTTTGTTTATAGCTTGCCATTTTATATTGTTTATAACAATATTTCATGAGCTAAACTAATGATTATGACTACATTCTATATATTTTGGGAAAAAAATTTGAAGCATTATTAGACTTTTTTCCTTCCTGCTTTCTAAATATGTTGAGATACTATTGAGCTACTGTTATTTGCTAGACTGGCATGAACATTTTTATAGTAAATTTACCTTTCTCACACAATATCATAGATGAATTATATGTTGGATTTAAACACTGAGTTTATGCAGAATTATAGGCACTAGTTTAATGTGAGGGACAGTTTAGTTGGGATTAACTTTGCATAAAATGATTCATTTTGGTCTTTCTCCATTTTGTGAATTGTGGGAACAGCAACATGTCCAAATTAAAAGAAGACCAGTGGAGTATTTTCATGAGTATCTGGACTGAGTATAATAAACTTAGGACACAGGCATTTGAGTTAGGGGGTTGTTCTTTTACTAGATGTACTGGTAGATAACTTCATTTTATTTAAGGACAGTCTTAGGACACTGTAAGTGATATACAGTGGAGCCAGCCCTGATGGCTTAGCAGTTAAAGTTTGGCATGCTCCACTTTGGCAGCCCAGGTTTGGTTCCTGGGTACAGAACTGCACCACTCGTCTCTCAGTAGCCGTGCTGTGGCAACTCACATAGAAGAACTCACAGCTATACACAAATATGTACTGGGGCTTTGTGGGGAGAAAAGGAAGAGAAAAAAAAAAGGGAGGAAGACTGGCAACAGATGTTAGCTTACGACAAATCTTCCCTTGCAAAAAAAAAAAAAAGACATATAGTAGTAAATATATCTTTATTAATTCCTCCAATTCCTGATACCTCCTATTCCCTTTCTACTTTGTCTTATCTGTAGCACTTATGATCATCTGGCACACTATTTTAATATTTTCCCAATCATTTTGTTGATTTGTTGATCATTTTGTCAATTTTGATTATTTTGTTGGTTGTTGATTGTCTAGTTGATTACAACTAGAATGTAAGGCCTATGAGGACCAGGAATTTTGTTTGATTTGTTGACTGCTCTATTTCCAGCACCTAGTGAAGAGTTTGCTTCATACAAGGTGCTCCATAAGTATTTGTTCAGTTAATAGTCTCAATAGCAATGAATAAATGAAAAGCAATAAGAAAAGGTAATATATTGTGGTATATGAGGAAGCCAGTTGGTTTAAAACTAATTTAGCCCAACCTTGTTTTTCCAGAAGGGTCTGACATGGCCTGTCCAGCATGCATTGTACATCTGCTTTAAACATTTACAATATTCCAAAGAAAAGGACGATGGGGATGTATACCTCCCCCATATCAGCGTTTCCTTAACAAGAAGAATTTCTTCCCAGAAACTAAGGGTCAAACTGACCTACTATGCTCATCTTGTGACCTCTGACCTGCTGACCACTGACTTGCTGTGCTCATCTTGTGACCACTGACCTGCTATGATAGCAAAACATCTTGTGATTGTAGTAAAAAGAGAT